>NW_027288247.1:0-89683 GCF_047511675.1 Marmota flaviventris
AAGCATGTATCCCTAGAGGGGAAAATGTAGTAAAACCTAAATATTCAAAGTCATCCTGCAAAGGAATGCTTCAACCTAGCAGAACAAAATTTGTGCAGCCAAGCGCAACTGGTATACCCCTTTTTCCTACCAAGTATCAACAAGATAGGGTGACAAAATATTTGCTGAGGTTTCCGTAATCTCTGAGTTTTTTGGAAGCTCGGTGAATACTTTCCAAAGAAAGTGTGTTTTCCTTGCCTCTGCTTAGGGCTACTTCAACAGGGAACAATGCATAGAGAGTGCACTGGGAACTAGTTGAATGAGTCAAGTTACAAGCACACAGCAAAAACCGTGTTTGATTTAGAGTTCCATGTGCATGTATAACTATAGGGGAAAATGAAGTGAAACCTAAAATTTCAAAGTATTCCTGCAAACCAACTATTCAACCTAGATGATCTAAATTTGGGCAGCCAAATGCAACCGGTATACTTATCTTTCCTGTCGAGTTAACAACAAGTTAGGGTTAAAACATATTTGCTGAGATTCCAGGAAACTCAAAGTTCTGTGCAATCACTGCAAATGCTTTCCAATGAAAGTTTCTTTCCCTGGCCTCTGCTTAGGGTTACTTCAACAGAAAACAAAGCATAGAGATCGCACTGAGAACTAGTTGAGTGAGTTTCAGTTTCAAGCAGCTAGCATAAACCGTGTTTGATTTATAAGTCCAAAAGCATACGTCCCTATAAGGAAAAGTGAAGTGAAACCTAAAAATTCAAAGTGTTCCTGCAAACGAAATTTTCAACCTAGAAGAACGACATTTGGGTAGCTAAGTGCAACTGGTATACTCATCTTTCCTGACAAGGGTCATCAAGATCAGGTGAGTAAATATTTGCAGAGATTCCAGTTTACTTGGAGCTCTGTTGAAGCTCTGTAAGTGCTTTCTAAGGAAAGCGTATGTTCCTCGCCTCCACTTAGGACCACTTCAACAGGGAACAAAGCACAGAGAGTACACCAGGAACTAATTGAGTGAGTCAAGCTTCAATCAGCTAGCACAAACAGTGTTTGATTTAGAGTTCCAAATGCATGTATTGCTATAGGTTAAAATGAAGAGAAACCCCCCAAATGCAATGTCTTCCTGAAACCACATGCTTCAACTTAGAAGAACGAAATTTTGGCAGGCAAATGCAACTGGTATACTCATCTTTCTTACCTAGGATCAACAAGATCAAGTGAAAAAAATATTCGCTGAAATTCCAGTAAACTTGGGAGTTTTGTGGAAGCTCTGCAAACACTTACATAAGAAAGCGTATTTTCCTTGCCTCTGCTTGGGGATACTTCAGCGGGGAAAATGCATAGAGAGTGCACTGAGAACTAATTGAGTGACCCAAGTTTCAAACAGGTATCACAAACTGTGTTTGATTTAGCATTCCAAATGCATGTATTCACATAGGGAAAAAAGAAGTTAAACCTAAAAATTCAAAGTGTTCCTGCAAAGGAACTCTTCAACATAAGATTACGAAATTTGGGCTGCCAAGTGCAACCCATATACTCATTTTTGCTGCCAAGTTTCAACAAGATCGGGTGAAAAAACATTTGCTGAGAGTCCAGTAAACTCTTGAGTTCTGTGGATGCTCTACAAACACGTTCAAATGAAAGTCTATTTTTCTTTGCTCTGCTTAGGGGTACATAAACCGGTAACAAAGTGTAGAGAGCACAATGAGAATTCATTCAGTGAGTCAAGTTTCAAGCAGCTAGCACAAACCGTGTTTGATTTAGATTTTCAAAAGCATGAATCCCGAGAGGGGAAAATGTAGTAAAACCTAAATATTCAAAGTCATCCTGCAAAGGAATGCTTCAACCTAGCAGAACAAAATTTGTGCAGCCAAGCGCAACGGGTATACACCTTTTTCCTACCAAGTATCAACAAGATAGGGTGACAAAATATTTGCTGAGGTTTCCGTAATCTCTGAGTTTTTTGGAAGCTCGGTGAATACTTTCCAAAGAAAGTGTGTTTTCCTTGCCTCTGCTTAGGGCTACTTCAACAGGGAACAATGCATAGAGAGTGCACTGAGAACTAGTTGAATGAGTCAAGTTACAAGCACACAGCAAAACCGTGTTTGATTTAGAGATCCATATGCATGTATCCCTATAGGGGAAAATGAAGTGAAACCTAAAATTTCAAAGTATTCCTGCAAACCAACTATTCAACCTAGAAGATCTAAATTTGGGCAGCCAAATGCAACCGGTATACTTATCTTTCCTGTCGAGTTAACAACAAGTTAGGGTGAAAAAATATTTGCTGAGATTCCAGGAAACTCAAAGTTCTGTGCAATCACGGCAAATGCTTTCCAATGATAGTTTCTTTCCCTGGCCTCTGCTTAGGGTTACTTCAACAGAAATCAAAGGATAGAGATCACACTGAGAACTATTTGAGTGAGTTTCATTTTCAAAGCAGCTAGCATAATCCGTGTTTGATTTATAAGTCCAAATGCATACGTCCCTATAAGGAAAAGTGAAGTGAAACCTAAAAATTCAAAGTGTTCCTGCAAACGAACTTTTCAACCTAGAAGAACGACATTTGGGGAGCTAAGTGCAACTGGTATACTCATCTTTCCTGACAAGGGTCATCAAGATCAGGTGAGTAAATATTTGCAGAGATTCCAGTTCACTTGGAGCTCTGTTGAAGCTCTGTACATGCTTTCTAAGGAAAGCGTATGTTCCTCGCCTCCACGTAGGACCACTTCAACAGGGAACAAAGCACAGAGAGTACACCAGGAACTAATTGAGTGAGTCAAGCTTCAAGCAGCTGGCACAAACAGTGTTTGATTTAGAGTTCCAAATGCATGTATTCCTATAGGTTAAAATGAAGAGAAACCCCCCAAATGCAATGTCTTCCTGAAAGCACATACTTCAACTTAGAAGAACGAAATTTTGGCAGGCAAATGCAACTGGTATACTCATCTTTCTTACCTAGGATCAACAAGATCAAGTGAAAAAATATTCGCTGAAATTCCAGTAAACTTGGGAGTTTTGTGGAAGCTCTGCAAACACTTACATAAGAAAGCGTATTTTCCTTGCCTCTGCTTGGGGATACTTCAGCGGGGGACAATGCATAGAGAGTGCACTGAGAACTAATTGAGTGAGCCAAGTTTCAAACAGGTATCACAAACTGTGTTTGATTTAGCATTCCAAATGCATGTATTCACATAGGGAAAAAAGAAGTTAAACCTAAAAATTCAAAGTGTTCCTGCAAAGGAACTCTTCATCATAAGATTACGAAATTTGGGCTGCCAAGTGCAACCCATATACTCATTTTTGCTGCCAAGTATCAACAAGATCGGGTGAAAAAACATTTGCTGAGAGTCCAGTAAACTCTTGAGTTCTGTGGATGCTCTACAAACACGTTCAAATGAAAGTTCTATTTTTCTTTGCTCTGCTTAGGGGTACATAAACCGGTAACAAAGCGTAGAGAGCACAATGAGAGTTCATTCAGTGAGTCAAGTTTCAGGCAGCTAGCACAAACCGTGTTTGATTTAGATTTTCAAAAGCATGTATCCCTAGAGGGGAAAATGTAGTAAAACCTAAATATTCAAAGTCATCCTGCAAAGGAATGCTTCAACCTAGCAGAAGAAAATTTGTGCAGCCAAGCGCAACTGGTATACACCTTTTTCCTACCAAGTATCAACAAGATAGGGTGACAAAATATTTGCTGAGGTTTCCGTAATCTCTGAGTTTTTTGGAAGCTCGGTGAATACTTTCCAAAGAAAGTGTGTTTTCCTTGCCTCTGCTTAGGGCTACTTCAACAGGGAACAATGCATAGAGAGTGCACTGAGAACTAGTTGAATGAGTCAAGTTACAAGCACACAGCAAAAACCGTGTTTGATTTAGAGTTCCATGTGCATGTATCCCTATAGGGGAAAATGAAGTGAAACCTAAAATTTCAAAGTATTCCTGCAAACCAACTATTCAACCAGAAGACCTAAATTTGGGCAGCCAAATGCAACCGGTATACTTATCTTTCCTGTCGAGTTAACAACAAGTTAGGGTGAAAAAATATTTGCTGAGATTCCAGGAAACTCAAAGTTCTGTGCAATCACTGCAAATGCTTTCCAATGAAAGTTTCTTTCCCTGGCCTCTGCTTAGGGTTACTTCAACAGAAATCAAAGCATAGAGATCGCACTGAGAACTAGTTGAGTGAGTTTCAGTTTCAAGCGGCTAGCATAAACCGTGTTTGATTTATAAGTCCAAATGCATACGTCCCTATAAGGAAAAGTGAAGTGAAACCTAAAAATTCAAAGTGTTCCTGCAAACGAACTTTTTCAACCTAGAAGAACGACATTTGGGTAGCTAAGGCAACTGGCATACTCATCTTTCCTGACAAGGGTCATCAAGATCAGGTGAGTAAATATTTGCAGAGATTCCCAGTTCACTTGGAGCTCTGTTGAAGCTCTGTAAATGCTTTCTAAGGAAAGCCTATGTTCCTCGCCTCCACTTAGGACCACTTCAACAGGGAACAAAGCACAGAGAGTACACCAGGAACTAATTGAGTGAGTCAAGCTTCAAGCAGCTGGCACAAAAAGTGTTTGATTTAGAGTTCCAAATGCATGTATTCCTATAGGTGAAAATGAAGAGAAACCCCCCCAAATGCAATGTCTTCCTGAAAGCACATGCTTCAACTTAGAAGAACGAAATTTTGGCAGGCAAATGCAACTGGTATACTCATCTTTCTTACCTAGGATCAACAAGATCAAGTGAAAAAATATTCGCTGAAATTCCAGTAAACTTGGGAGTTTTGTGGAAGCTCTGCAAACACTTACATAAGAAAGCGTATTTTCCTTGCCTCTGCTTGGGGATACTTCAGCGGGGGACAATGCATAGAGAGTGCACTGAGAACTAATTGAGTGAGCCAAGTTTCAAACAGGTATCACAAACTGTGTTTGATTTAGCATTCCAAATGCATGTATTCCACACAGGGAAAAAAAGAAGTTAAACCTAAAAATTCAAAGTGTTCCTGCAAAGGAACTCTTCAACATAAGATTACGAAATTTGGGCTGCCAAGTGCAACCCATATACTCATTTTTGCTGCCAAGTATCAACAAGATCGGGTGAAAAAACATTTGCTGAGAGTCCAGTAAACTCTTGAGTTCTGTGGATGCTCTACAAACACGTTCAAATGAAAGTCTATTTTTCTTTGCTCTGCTTAGGGGTACATAAACCGGTAACAAAGCGTAGAGAGCACAATGAGAGTTCATTCAGTGAGTCAAGTTTCAGGCAGCTAGCACAAACCGTGTTTGATTTAGATTTTCAAAAGCATGTATCCCTAGAGGGGAAAATGTAGTAAAACCTAAATATTCAAAGTCATCCTGCAAAGGAATGCTTCAACCTAGCAGAACAAAATTTGTTTAGCCAAGCGCAACTGGTATACACCTTTTTCCTACCAAGTATCAACAAGATAGGGTGACAAAATATTTGCTGAGGTTTCCGTAATCTCTGAGTTTTTTGGAAGCTCGGTGAATACTTTCCAAAGAAAGTGTGTTTTCCTTGCCTCTGCTTAGGGCTACTTCAACAGGGAACAATGCATAGAGAGTGCACTGAGAACTAGTTGAATGAGTCAAGTTACAAGCACACAGCAAAAACCGTGTTTGATTTAGAGTTCCATGTGCATGTATCCCTATAGGGGAAAATGAAGTGAAACCTAAAATTTCAAAGTATTCCTGCAAACCAACTATTCAACCAGAAGACCTAAATTTGGGCAGCCAAATGCAACCGGTATACTTACCTTTCCTGTCGAGTTAACAACAAGTTAGGGTGAAAAAATATTTGCTGAGATTCCAGGGAAACTCAAAGTTCTGTGCAATCACTGCAAATGCTTTCCAATGAAAGTTTCTTTCCCTGGCCTCTGCTTAGGGTTACTTCAACAGAAAACAAAGCATAGAGATCGCACTGAGAACTAGTTGAGTGAGTTTCAGTTTCAAGCAGCTAGCATAAACCGTGTTTGATTTATAAGTCCAAATGCATACGTCCCTATAAGGAAAAGTGAAGTGAAACCTAAAAATTCAAAGTGTTCCTGCAAACGAACTTTTCAACCTAGAAGAACGACATTTGGGTAGCTAAGTGCAACTGGTATACTCATCTTTCCTGACAAGGGTCATCAAGATCAGGTGAGTAAATATTTGCAGAGATTCCAGTTAACTTGGAGCTCTGTTGAAGCTCTGTAAATGCTTTCTCAGGAAAGCGTATGTTCCTCGCCTCCACTTAGGACCACTTCAACAGGGAACAAAGCACAGAGAGAACACCAGGAACTAATTGAGTGAGTCAAGCTTCAAGCAACTAGCACAAACAGTGTTTGATTTAGAGTTCCAAATGCATGTATTCCTATAGGTTAAAATGAAGAGAAACCCCCCAAATGCAATGTCTTCCTGAAAGCACATGCTTCAACTTAGAAGAACGAAATTTTGGCAGGCAAATGCAACTGGTATACTCATCTTTCTTACCTAGGATCAACAAGATCAAGTGAAAAAATATTCGCTGAAATTCCAGTACACTTGGGAGTTTTGTGGAAGCTCTGCAAACACTTACATAAGAAAGCGTATTTCCTTGCCTCTTCTTGGGGATACTTCAGCGGGGGACAATGCATAGAGAGTGCACTGAGAACTAATTGAGTGAGCCAGGTTTTCAAACAGGTATCACCAAACAGGTATCACAAACTGTGTTTGATTTAGCATTCCAAATGCATGTATTCACATAGGGAAAAAAGAAGTTAAACCCTAAAAATTCAAAGTGTTCCTGCAAAGGAACTCTTCAACATAAGATTACGAAATTTGGGCTGCCATGTGCAACCCATATACTCATTTTTGCTGCCAAGTTTCAACAAGATCGGGTGAAAAACATTTCCTAGAGTCCAGTAAACTCTTGAGTTCTGTGGATGCTCTACAAACACGTTCAAATGAAAGTCTATTTTTCTTTGCTCTGCTTAGGGGTACATAAACCGGTAACAAAGCGTAGAGAGCACAATGAGAATTCATTCAGTGAGTCAAGTTTCAAGCAGCTAGCACAACCGTGTTTGATTTAGATTTTCAAAAGCATGTATCCCTAGAGGGGAAAATGTAGTAAAACCTAAATATTCAAAGTCATCCTGCAAAGGAATGCTTCAACCTAGCAGAACAAAATTTGTGCAGCCAAGCGCAACTGGTATACACCTTTTTCCTACCAAGTATCAACAAGATAGGGTGACAAAATATTTGCTGAGGTTTCCGTAATCTCTGAGTTTTTTGGAAGCTCGGTGAATACTTTCCAAAGAAAGTGTGTTTTCCTTGCCTCTGCTTAGGGCTACTTCAACAGGGAACAATGCATAGAGAGTGCACTGAGAACTAGTTGAATGAGTCAAGTTACAGGCACACAGCAAAACCCGTGTTTGATTTAGAGTTCCATGTGCATGTATCCGTATAGGGGAAAATGAAAGTGAAACCTAAAATTTCAAAGTATTCCTGCAAACCAACTATTCAACCTAGAAGATCTAAATTTGGGCAGCCAAATGCAACCGGTATACTTATCTTTCCTGTCCAGTTAAGAACAAGTTAGGGTGAAAAAACATTTGCTGAGATTCCAGAAACTCAAAGTTCTGTGCAATCACTGCAAATGCTTTCCAATGAAAGTTTCCTTCCCTGGCCTCTGCTTAGGGTTACTTCAACAGAAAACAAAGCATAGAGATCGCACTGAGAACTAGTTGAGTGAGTTTCAGTTTCAAGCAGCTAGCATAAACCGTGTTTGATTTATAAGTCCAAATGCATACGTCCCTAACAGGAAAAGTGAAGTGAAACCTAAAAATTCAAAGTGTTCCTGCAAACGAACTTTTCAACCTAGAAGAACGACATTTGGTAGCTAAGTGCAACTGGTATACTCATCTTTCCTGACAAGGGTCATCAAGATCAGGTGAGTAAATATTTGCAGAGATTCCAGTTCACTTTGGAGCTCTGTTGAAGCTCTGTAAATGCTTTCTAAGGAAAGCGTATGTTCCTCGCCTCCACTTAGGACCACTTCAACAGGGAACAAAGCACAGAGAGTACACCAGGAACTAAATTGAGTGAGTCAAGCCTTCAAGCAGCTAGCACAAACAGTGTTTGATTTAGAGTTCCAAATGCATGTATTCCTATAGGTGAAAATGAGAGAAACCCCCCAAATGCAATGTCTTCCTGAAAGCACATGCTTCAACTTAGAAGAACGAAATTTTGGCAGGCAAATGCAACTGGTATACTCATCTTTCTTACCTAGGATCAACAAGATCAAGTGAAAAAATATTCGCTGAAATTCCAGTAAACTTGGGAGTTTTGTGGAAGCTCTGCAAACACTTACATAAGAAAGCGTATTTTCCTTGCCTCTGCTTGGGGATACTTCAGCGGGGACAATGCATAGAGAGTGCACTGAGAACTAATTGAGTGAGCCAAGTTTTCAAACATGTATCACAAACTGTGTTTGATTTAGCATTCCAAATGCATGTATTCACATAGGGAAAAAAGAAGTTAAACCTAAAAATTCAAAGTGTTCCTGCAAAGGAACTCTTCAACATAAGATTACGAAATTTGGGCTGCCAAGTGCAACCCATATACTCATTTTTGCTGCCAAGTTTCAACAAGATCGGGTGAAAAAACATTTGCTGAGAGTCCAGTAAACTCTTGAGTTCTGTGGATGCTCTACAAACACGTTCAAATGAAAGTCTATTTTCTTTGCTCTGCTTAGGGGTACATAAACCGGTAACAAAGCGTAGAGAGCACAATGAGAATTCATTCAGTGAGTCAAGTTTCAAGCAGCTAGCACAAACCGTGTTTGATTTAGATTTTCAAAAGCATGTATCCCTAGAGGGGAAAATGTAGTAAAACCTAAATATTCAAAGTCATCCTGCAAAGGAATGCTTCAACCTAGCAGAAGCAAAAATTTGCAGCCAAGCGCAACTGGTATACAACTTTTTTCCTACCAAGTATCAACAAGATAGGGTGACAAAATATTTGCTGAGGTTTCCGTAATCTCTGAGTTTTTTGGAAGCTCGGTGATACTTTTCCAAAGAAAGTGTGTTTTCCTTGCCTCTGCTTAGGGCTACATCAACAGGGAACATGCATAGAGAGTGCACTGAGAACTAGTTGAATGAGTCAAGTTACAAGCACACAGCAAAACCTTGTTTGATTTAGAGTCCATATGCATGTATCCCTATAGGGGAAAATGAAGTGAAACCTAAAATTTCAAAGTATTCCTGCAAACCAACTATTCAACCTAGAAGATCTAAATTTGGGCAGCCAAATGCAACCGGTATACTTATCTTTCCTGTCGAGTTAACAACAAGTTGGGTGAAAAATATTTGCTGAGATTCCAGGAAACTCAAAGTTCTGTGCAATCACTGCAAATGCTTTCCAATGAAAGTTTCTTTCCCTGGCCTCTGCTTAGGTTTACTTCAACAGAAAACAAAGCATAGAGATCGCACTGAGAACTAGTTGAGTGAGTTTCAGTTTCAAGCAGCTAGCATAAACGTGTTTGATTTATAAGTCCAAATGCATACGTCCCTATAGGGAAAAGTGAAGTGAAACCTAAAAATTCAAAGTGTTCCTGCAAACGAACTTTTCAATCTAGAAGAACGACATTTGGGTAGCTAAGTGCAACTGGTATACTCATCTTTCCTGACAAGGGTCATCAAGATCAGGTGAGTAAATATTTGCAGAGATTATAGTTAACTTGGAGCTCTGTTGAAGCTCTGTAAATGCTTTCTAAGGAAAGCGTATGTTCCTCGCCTCCACTTAGGACCGATCCCCCTATCAGGGAACAAAGGCCCCTAGGGGAGTCAAACTTCAAGCAGCTAGCAGCTAGCACAACAGTGTTTGATTTAGAGTTCCAAATGCATGTATTCCTATAGGTTAAAATGAAGAGAAACCCCCAAATGCAATGTCTTCCTGAAAGCACATGCTTCAACTTAGAAGAACGAAATTTTGGCAGGCAAATGCAACTGGTATACTCATCTTTCTTACCTAGGATCAACAAGATCAAGTGAAAAAATATTCGCTGAAATTCCAGTAAACTTGGGAGTTTTGTGGAAGCTCTGCAACACTTACATAAGAAAGCGTATTTTCCTTGCCTCTGCTTGGGATACTTCAGCGGGGGACAATGCATAGAGAGTGCACTGAGAACTAATTGAGTGAGCCAAGTTTCAAACAGGTATCACAAACTGTGTTTGATTTAGCATTCCAAATGCATGTATTCACATAGGGAAAAAAGAAGTTAAACCTAAAAATTCAAAGTGTTCCTGCAAAGGAACTCTTCAACATAAGATTACGAAATTTGGGCTGCCAAGTGCAACCCATATACTCATTTTTGCTGCCAAGTTTCAACAAGATCGGGTGAAAAAACATTTTGCTGAGAGTCCAGTAAACTCTTGAGTTCTGTGGATGCTCTACAAACACGTTCAAATGAAGTCTATTTTTCTTTGCTCTGCTTAGGGGTACATAAACCGGTAACAAAGCGTAGAGAGCACAATGAGAATTCATTCAGTGAGTCAAGTTTCAAGCAGCTAGCACAAACAGTGTTTGAATTTAGATTTTCAAAAGCATGTATCCCTAGAGGGGAAAATGTAGTAAAACCTAAATATACAAAGTCATCCTGCAAAGGAATGCTTCAACCTAGCAGAATAAAATTTGTGCAGCCAAGCGCAACTGGTACACAACTTTTCCTACCAAGTATCAACAAGATAGGGTGACAGAATATTTGCTGAGGTTTCCGTAATCTCTGAGTTTTTTGGAAGCTCGGTGAATACTTTCCAAAAAAGTGTGTTTTCCTTGCCTCTGCTTAGGGCTACTTCAACAGGGAACAATGCATAGAGAGTGCACTGAGAACTAGTTGAATGAGTCAAGTTACAAGCACACAGCAAAACCCGTGTTTGATTTAGAGTTCCATGTGCATGTATCCCTATAGGGGAAAATGAAGTGAAACCTAATATTTCAAAGTATTCTGCAAACAAACTATTCAACCTAGAAGATCTAAATTTGGGCAGCCAAATGCAACCGGTATACTTATCTTTCCTGTCGAGTTAACAACAAGTTAGGGTGAAAAAATATTTGCTGAGATTCCAGGAAACTCAAAGTTCTGTGCAATCACTGCGAATGCTTTCCAATGAAAAGTTTCTTTCCCTGGCCTCTGCTTAGGGTTACTTCAACAGAAAACAAAGCATAGAGATCGCACTGAGAACTAGTTGAGTGAGTTTCAGTTTCAAGCAGCTAGCATAAACCGTGTTTTGATTTATAAGTCCAAATGCATACGTCCCTATAAGGAAAAGTGAAGTGAAAACTAAAAATTCAAAGTGTTCCTGCAAACGAACTTTTCAACCTAGAAGAACGACATTTGGGTAGCTAAGTGCAACTGGTATACTCATCTTTCCTGACAAGGGTCATCAAGATCAGGTGAGTAAATATTTGCAGAGATTCCAGTTAACTTGGGAGCTCTGTTGAAGCTCTGTAAATGCTTTCTAAGGAAAGCGTATGTTCCTCGCCTCCACTTAGGACCACTTCAACAGGGAACAAAGCACAGAGAGTACACCAGGAACTAATTGAGTGAGTCAAGCTTCAAGCAGCTAGCACAAACAGTGTTTGATTTAGAGTTCCAAATGCATGTATTCCTATAGGTTAAAATGAAGAGAAACCCCCCAAATGCAATGTCTTCCTGAAAGCACATGCTTCAACTTAGAAGAACGAAATTTTGGCAGGCAAATGCAACTGGTATACTCATCTTTCTTACCTAGGATCAACAAGATCAAGTGAAAAAATATTCGCTGAAATTCCAGTAAACTTGGGAGTTTTGTGGAAGCTCTGCAAACACTTACATAAGAAAGCGTATTTTCCTTGCCTCTGCTTGGGGATACTTCAGCGGGGGACAATGCATAGAGAGTGCACTGAGAACTAATTGAGTGAGCCAAGTTTCAAACAGGTATCACAAACTGTGTTTGATTTAGCATTCCAAATGCATGTATTCACATAGGGAAAAAGAAGTTAAACCTAAAAATTCAAGGTGTTCCTGCAAAGGAACTCTTCAACATTAGATTACGAAATTTGGGCTGCCAAGTGCACCCATATACTCATTTTTGCTGCCATGTATCAACAAGATCGGGTGAAAAAACATTTGCTGAGAGTCCAGTAAACTCTTGAGTTCTGTGGATGCTCTAAAAACACGTTCAAATGAAAGTCTATTTTCTTTGCTCTGCTTAGGGGTACATATACTGGTAACAAAGCGTAGAGAGCACAATGAGAATTCATTCAGTGAGTCAAGTTTCAAGAAGCTAGCACAAACCGTGTTTGATTTAGATTTTCAAAAGCATGTATCCCTAGAGGGGAAAATGTAGTAAAACCTAAATATTCAAAGTCATCCGGCAAAGGAATGCTTCAACGTAGCAGAACATAATTTGTGCAGCCAAGCCCAACTGGTATACACCTTTTTCCTACCAAGTATCAACAAGATAGGGTGACAAAATATTTGCTGAGGTTTCCGTAATCTCTGGAGTTTTTGGAAGCTCGGTGATACTTTCCAAAGAAAGTGTGTTTTCCTTGCCTCTGCTTAGGGCTACTTCAACAGGGAACAATGCATAGAGAGTGCACTGAGAACTAGTTGAATGAGTCAAGTTACAAGCACACAGCAAAACCCGTGTTTGATTTAGAGTTCCATGTGCACGTATCCCTATAGGGGAAAAAAGAAGTGAAACCTAAAATTTCAAAGTATTCCTGCAAACCAACTATTCAACCTAGAAGATCTAAATTTGGGCAGCCAAATCCAACCGGTATACTTATCTTTCCTGTCGAGTTAACAACAAGTTAGGGTGAAAAAATATTTGCTGAGATTCCAGGAAACTCAAAGTTCTGTGGAATCACTGCAAATGCTTTCCAATGAAATGTTTCTTTCCCTGGCCTCTGCTTAGGGTTACTTCAACAGAATACAAAGCATAGAGATCGCACTGAGAACTAGTTGAGTGAGTTTCAGTTTCAAGCAGCAAGCATAAACCGTGTTTGATTTATAAGTCCAAATGCATACGTCCCTATAAGGAAAAGTGAAGTGAAACCTAAAAATTCAAAGTGTTCCTGCAAACGAACTTTTCAACTAGAAGAACGACATTTGGGTAGCTAAGTGCAACTGGTATACTCATCTTTCCTGACAAGGGTCATCAAGATCAGGTGAGTAAATATTTGCAGTGATTCCAGTTCACTTGGAGCTCTGTTGAAGCTCTGTAAATGCTTTCTAAGGAAAGCGTATGTTCCTCGCCTCCACTTAGGACCACTTCAACAGGGAACAAAGCACAGAGAGTACACCAGGAACTAATTGAGTGAGTCAAGCTTCAAGCAGCTAGCACAAACAGTGTTTGATTTAGAGTTCCAAATGCATGTATTCCTATAGGTTAAAATGAAGAGAAACCCCCCAAATGCAATGTCTTCCTGAAAGCACATGCTTCAACTTAGAAGAACGAAATTTTGGCAGGCAAATGCAACTGGTATACTCATCTTTCTTACCTAGGATCAACAAGATCAAGTGAAAAAATATTCGCTGAAATTCCAGTAAACTTGGGAGTTTTGTGGAAGCTCTGCAAACACTTACATAAGAAAGCGTATTTTCCTTGCCTCTGCTTGGGGATACTTCAGCAGGGGACAATGCATAGAGAGTGCACTGAGAACTAATTGAGTGAGCCAAGTTTCAAACAGGTATCACAAACTGTGTTTGATTTAGCATTCCAAATGCATGTATTCACATAGGGAAAAAAGAAAGTTAAACCTAAAAATTCAAAGTGTTCCTGCAAAGGAACTCTTCAACATAAGATTACGAAATTTGGGCTGCCAAGTGCAACACATATACTCATTTTTTGCTTGCCAAGTTTCAACAAGATCGGGTGAAAAAACATTTGCTGAGAGTCCAGTAAACTCTTGAGTTCTGTGGATGCTCTACAAACACGTTCAAATGAAAGTCTATTTTCTTTGCTCTGCTTACGGGTACATAAACCGGTAACAAAGCGTAGAGAGCACAATGAGAATTCATTCAGTGAGTCAAGTTTCAAGCAGCTAGCACAAACCGTGTTTGATTTAGATTTTCAAAAGCATGTATCCCTAGAGGGGAAAATGTAGTAAAACCTAAATATTCAAAGTCATCCTGCAAAGGAATGCTTCAACCTAGCAGAATAAAATTGTGCAGCCAAGCGCAACTGGTACACACCTTTTTCTACCAAGTATCAACAAGATAGGGTGACAGAATATTTGCTGAGGTTTCCGTAATCTCTGAGTTTTTTGGAAGCTCGGTGAATACTTTCCAAAGAAAGTGTGTTTTCCTTGCCTCTGCTTAGGGCTACTTCAACAGGGAACAATGCATAGAGAGTGCACTGAGAACTAGTTGAATGAGTCAAGTTACAAGCACACAGCAAAACCCGTGTTTGATTTAGAGTTCCATGTGCATGTATCCGTATAGGGGAAAATGAAGTGAAACCTAAAATTTCAAAGTATTCCTTCAAACCAACTATTCAACCTAGAAGATCTAAATTTGGGCAGCCAAATGCAACCGGTATACTTATCTTTCCTGTCGAGTTAAGAACAAGTTAGGGTGAAAAAATATTTGCTGAGATTCCAGGAAACTCAAAGTTCTGTGCAATCACTGCAAATGCTTTCCAATGAAAGTTTCTTTCCCTGGCCTCTGCTTAGGGTTACTTCAACAGAAAACAAAGCATAGGAGATCGCACTGAGAACTAGTTGAGTGAGTTTCAGTTTCAAGCAGCTAGCATAAACCGTGTTTGATTTATAAGTCCAAATGCATACGTCCCTATCAGGAAAAGTGAAGTGAAACCTAAAAATTCAAAGTGTTCCTGCAAACGAACTTTTCAACCTAGAAGAACGACATTTGGGTAGCTAAGTGCAACTGGTATACTCATCTTTCCTGACAAGGGTCATCAAGATCAGGTGAGTAAATATTTGCAGAGATTCCAGTTAACTTGGAGCTCTGTTGAAGCTCTGTAAATGCTTTCTCAGGAAAGCGTATGTTCCTCGCCTCCACTTAGGACCACTTCAACAGGGAACAAAGCACAGAGAGAACACCAGGAACTAATTGAGTGAGTCAAGCTTCAAGCAACTAGCACAAACAGTGTTTGATTTAGAGTTCCAAATGCATGTATTCCTACAGGTTAAAATGAAGAGAAACCCCCAAATGCAATGTCTTCCTGAAAGCACATGCTTCAACTTAGAAGAACGAAATTTTGGCAGGCAAATGCAACTGGTATACTCATCTTTCTTACCTAGGATCAACAAGATCAAGTGAAAAAAATATTCGCTGAAATTCCAGTACACTTGGAGTTTTGTGGAAGCTCTGCAAACACTTACATAAGAAAGCGTATTTCCTTGCCTCTGCTTGGGATACTTCAGCGGGGGACAATGCATAGAGAGTGCACTGAGAACTAATTGAGTGAGCCAGGTTTCAAACAGGTATCACAAACTGTGTTTGATTTAGCATTCCAAATGCATGTATTCACATAGGGAAAAAGAAGTTAAACCTAAAAATTCAAAGTGTTCCTGCAAAGGAACTCTTCAACTTAAGATTACGAAATTTGGGCTGCCAAGTGCAACCCATATACTCATTTTTGCTGCCAAGTTTCAACAAGATCGGGTGAAAAAACATTTCCTAGAGTCCAGTAAACTCTTGAGTTCTGTGGATGCTCTACAAACACGTTCAAATGAAAGTCTATTTTTCTTTGCTCTGCTTAGGGGTACATAAACCGGTAACAAAGCATAGAGAGCACAATGAGAATTCGTTCAGTGAGTCAAGTTTCAAGCAGCTAGCACAAACGTGTTTGATTTAGATTTTCAAAAGCATGTATCCCTAGAGGGGAAAATGTAGTAAAACCTAAATATTCAAAGTCATCCTGCAAAGGAATGCTTCAACCTAGCAGAACAAAATTTTGTGCAGCTAAGCCCAACTGGTATACACCTTTTTCCTACCAAGTATCAACAAGATAGGGTGACAAAATATTTGCTGAGGTTTCCGTAATCTCTGAGTTTTTTGGAAGCTCGGTGAATACTTTCCAAAGAAAGTGTGTTTTCCTTGCCTCTGCTTAGGGCTACTTCAACAGGGAACAATGCATAGAGATTGCACTGAGAACTAGTTGAATGAGTCAAGTTACAAGCACACAGCAAAAACCGTGTTTGATTTAGAGTTCCATATGCATGTATCCCTATAGGGGAAGAAAATGAAGTGAAACCTAAAATTTCAAAGTATTCCTGCAAACCAACTATTCAACCTAGAAGATCTAAATTTGGGCAGCAAAATGCAACCTGTATATTTATCTTTCCTGCTCGAGTTAACAACAAGTTAGGGTGAAAAAATATTTGCTGAGATTCGAGGAAACTCAAAGTTCTGTGCAATCACTGCAAATGCTTTCCAATGAAAGTTTCTTTCCCTGGCCTCTGCTTAGGGTTACTTCAACAGAAAACAAAGCATAGAGATCGCACTGAGAACTAGTTGAGTGAGTTTCAGTTTCAAGCAGCTAGCATAAACCGTGTTTGATTTATAAGTCCAAATGCATACGTCCCTATAGGGAAAAGTGAAGTGAAACCTAAAAATTCAAAGTGTTCCTGCAAACGAACTTTTCAACCTAGAAGAACGACATTTGGGTAGCTAAGTGCAACTGGTATACTCATCTTTCCTGACAAGGGTCATCAAGATCAGGTGAGTAAATATTTGCAGAGATTCCAGTTCACTTGGAGCTCTGTTGAAGCTCTGTAAATGCTTTCTAAGGAAAGCGTATGTTCCTCGCCTCCACTTAGGACCACTTCAACAGGGAACAAAGCACAGAGAGTACACCAGGAACTAATTGAGTGAGTCAAGCTTCAAGCTGCTAGCACAAATAGTGTTTGATTTAGAGTTCCAAATGCATGTATTCCTATAGGTTAAAATGAAGAGAAACCCCCCAAAAGCAATGTCTTCCTGGAAAGCACATGCTTCAACTTAGAAGAACGAAATTTTGGCAGGCAAATGCAACTGGTATACTCATCTTTCTTACCTAGGATCAACAAGATCAAGTGAAAAAATATTCGCTGAAATTCCAGTACACTTGGAGTTTTGTGGAAGCTCTGCAAACACTTACATAAGAAAGCGTATTTTCCTTGCCTCTTCTTGGGGATACTTCAGCGGGGGACAATGCATAGAGAGTGCACTGAGAACTAATTGAGTGAGCCAGGTTTCAAACAGGTATCACAAACTGTGTTTGATTTAGCATTCCAAATGCATGTATTCACATAGGGAAAAAAGAAGTTAAACCTAAAAATTCAAAGTGTTCCTGCAAAGGAACTCTTCAACATAAGATTACGAAATTTGGGCTGCCAAGTGCAACCCATATACTCATTTTTGCTGCCAAGTTTCAACAAGATCGGGTGAAAAAACATTTCCTAGAGTCCAGTAAACTCTTGAGTTCTGTGGATGCTCTACAAACACGTTCAAATGAAAGTCTATTTTTCTTTGCTCTGCTTAGGGGTACATAAACCGGTAACAAAGCGTAGAGAGCACAATGAGAATTCATTCGGTGAGTCAAGTTTCAAGCAGCTAGCACAAACCGTGTTTGATTTAGATTTTCAAAAGCATGTATCCCGAGAGGGGAAAATGTAGTAAAACCTAAATATTCAAAGTCATCCTGCAAAGGAATGCTTCAACCTAGCAGAACAAAATTTGTGCAGCCAAGCGCAACTGGTATACACCTTTTTCCTACCAAGTATCAACAAGATAGGGTGACAAAATATTTGCTGAGGTTTCCGTAATCTCTGAGTTTTTTGGAAGCTCGGTGAATACTTTCCAAAGAAAGTGTGTTTTCCTTGCCTCTGCTTAGGGCTACTTCAACAGGGAACAATGCATAGAGATTGCACTGAGAACTAGTTGAATGAGTCAAGTTACAAGCACACAGCAAAAACCGTGTTTGATTTAGAGTTCCATATGCATGTATCCCTATAGGGGAAAATGAAGTGAAACCTAAAATTCAAAGTATTCCTGCAAACCAACTATTCAACCTAGAAGATCTAAATTTGGGCAGCAAAATGCAACCTGTATATTTATCTTTCCTGTCGAGTTAACAACAAGTTAGGGTGAAAAATATTTGCTGAGATTCGAGGAAACTCAAAGTTCTGTGCAATAACTGCAAATGCTTTCCAATGAAAGTTTCTTTCCCTGGCCTCTGCTTAGGGTTACTTCAACAGAAAACAAAGCATAGAGATCGCACTGAGAACTAGTTGAGTGAGTTTCAGTTTCAAGCAGCTAGCATAAACCGTGTTTGATTTATAAGTCCAAATGCATACGTCCCTATAGGGAAAAGTGAAGTGAAACCTAAAAATTCAAAGTGTTCTGCAAACGAACTTTTCAACCTAGAAGAACGACATTTGGGTAGCTAAGTGCAACTGGTATACTCATCTTTCCTGACAAGGGTCATCAAGATCAGGTGAGTAAATATTTTGCAGAGATTCCAGTTCACTTGGAGCTCTGTTGAAGCTCTGTAAATGCTTTCTAAGGAAAGCGTATGTTCCTCGCCTCCACTTAGGACCACTTCAACAGGGAACAAAGCACAGAGAGTACACCAGGAACTAATTGAGTGAGTCAAGCTTCAAGCAGCTAGCACAAATAGTGTTTGATTTAGAGTTCCAAATGCATGTATTCCTATAGGTTAAAATGAAGAGAAACCCCCCAAATGCAATGTCTTCCTGAAAGCACATGCTTCAACTTAGAAGAACGAAATTTTGGCAGGCAAATGCAACTGGTATACTCATCTTTCTTACCTAGGATCAACAAGATCAAGTGAAAAAATATTCGCTGAAATTCCAGTACACTTGGGAGTTTTGTGGAAGCTCTGCAAACACTTACATAAGAAAGCGTATTTTCCTTGCCTCTTCTTGGGGATACTACAGCGGGGGACAATGCATAGAGAGTGCACTGAGAACTAATTGAGTGAGCCAGGTTTCAAACAGTTATCACAAACTGTGTTTGATTTAGCATTCCAAATGCATGTATTCACATAGGGAAAAAGAAGTTAAACCTAAAAATTCAAAGTGTTCCTGCAAAGGAACTTTCAACATAAGATTACGAAATTTGGGCTGCCAAGTGCAACCCATATACTCATTTTTGCTGCCAAGTTTCAACAAGATCGGGTGAAAAAACATTTGCTGAGAGTCCAGTAAACTCTTGAGTTCTGTGGATGCTCTACAAACACGTTCAATTGAAAATCCATTTTTCTTTGCTCTGCTTAGGGGTACATAAACCGGTAACAAAGCGTAGAGAGCACAATGAGAATTCATTCAGTGAGTCAAGTTTCAAGCAGCTAGCACAAACCGTGTTTGATTTAGATTTTCAAAAGCATGTATCCCTAGAGGGGAAAATGTAGTAAAACCTAAATATTCAAAGTCATCCTGCAAAGGAATGCTTCAACCTAGCAGAACAAAATTTGTGCAGCCAAGCGCAACTGGTATACACCTTTTTCCTAACAAGTATCAACAAGATAGGGTGACAAAATATTTGCTGAGGTTTCCGTAATCTCTGAGTTTTTTGGAAGCTCGGTGAATACTTTCCAAAGAAAGTGTGTTTTCCTTGCCTCTGCTTAGGGCTACTTCAACAGGGAACAATGCATACAGAGTGCACTTAGAACTAGTTGAATGAGTCAAGTTACAATCACACAGCAAAAACCCTGTTTGATTTAGAGTTCCATGTGCATGTATCCCTATAGGGGAAAATGAAGTGAAACCTAAAATTTCAAAGTATTCCTGCAAACCAACTATTCAACCTAGAAGATCTAAATTTGGGCAGCCAAATGCAACCGGTATACTTATCTTTCCTGTCGAGTTAACAACAAGTTAGGGTGAAAAAATATTTGCTGAGATTCCAGGAAACTCAAAGTTCTGTGCAATCACTGCAAATGCTTTCCAATGAAAGTTTCTTTCCCTGGCCTCTTCTTAGGGTTACTTCAACAGACAACAAAGCATAGAGATCGCACTTAGAACTAGTTGAGTGAGTTTCAGTTTCAAGCGGCTAGCATAAACCGTGTTTGATTTATAAGTCCAAATGCATACGTCCCTATAAGGAAAAGTGAAGTGAAACCTAAAAATTCAAAGTGTTCCTGCAAACGAACTTTTCAACCTAGAAGAACGACATTTGGGTAGCTAATTGCAACTGGTATACTCATCTTTCCTGACAAGGTCATCAAGATCAGGTGAGTAAATATTTGCAGAGATTCCGGTTAACTTGGAGCTCTGTTGAAGCTCTGTAAATGCTTTCTAAGGAAAGCGTATGTTCCTCGCCTCCACTTAGGACCACTTCAACAGGGAACAAAGCACAGAGAGTACACCAGGAACTAATTGAGTGAGTCAAGCTTCAAGCAGCTAGCACAAACAGTGTTTGATTTAGAGTTCCAAATGCATGTATTCCTATAGGTTAAAATGAAGAGAAACACCCCAAATGCAATGTCTTCCCTGAAAGCACATGCTTCAACTTAGAAGAACGAAATTTTGGCCGGCAAATGCAACTGGTATACTCATCTTTCTTACCTAGGATCAACAAGATCAAGTGAAAAAATATTCGCTGAAATTCAGTAAACTTGGGAGTTTTGTGGAAGCTCTGCAAACACTTACATAAGAAAGCGTATTTTCCTTGCCTCTGCTTGGGGATACTTCAGCGGGGGACAATGCATAGAGAGTGCACTGAGAACTAATTGAGTGAGCCAAGTTTCAAACAGGTATCACAAACTGTGTTTGATTTAGCATTCCAAATGCATGTATTCACATAGGGAAAAAAGAAGTTAAACCTAAAAATTCAAAGTGTTCCTGCAAAGGAACTCTTCAACATAAGATTACGAAATTTGGGCTGCCAAGTGCAACCCATATACTCATTTTTGCTGCCAAGTTTCAACAAGATCGGGTGTGGAAAAACATTTGCTGAGAGTCCAGTAAACTCTTGAGTTCTGTGGATGCTCTACAAACACGTTCAAATGAAAGTCTATTTTTCTTTGCTCTGCTTAGGGGTACATAAACCGGTAACAAAGTGTAGAGAGCACAATGAGAATTCAATTCAGTGAGTCAAGTTTCAAGCAGCTAGCACAAACCGTGTTTGATTTAGATTTTCAAAAGCATGAATCCCTAGAGGGGAAAATGTAGTAAAACCTAAATATTCAAAGTCATCCGGCAAAGAATGCTTCAACCTAGCAGAACAAAATTTGTGCAGCCAAGCGCAACTGGTATACACCTTTTTCCTACCAAGTATCAACAAGATAGGGTGACAAAATATTTGCTGAGGTTTCCGTAATCTCTGAGTTTTTTGGAAGCTCGGTGAATACTTTCCAAAGAAAGTGTGTTTTCCTTGCCTCTGCTTAGGGCTACTTCAACAGGGAACAATGCATAGAGAGTGCACTGAGAACTAGTTGAATGAGTCAAGTTACAAGCACACAGCAAAAACCGTGTTGATTTAGAGTTCCATATGCATGTATCCCTATAGGGGAAAATGAAGTGAAACCTAAAATTTCAAAGTATTCCTGCAAACCAACTATTCAACCTAGAAGATCTAAATTTGGGCAGCCAAATGCAACCGGTATACTTATCTTTCCTGTCGAGTTAACAACAAGTTAGGGTGAAAAAATATTTGCTGAGATTCCAGGAAACTCAAAGTTCTGTGCAATCACGGCAAATGCTTTCCAATGATAGTTTCTTTCCCTGGCCTCAGCTTAGGGTTACTTCAACAGAAATCAAAGGATAGAGATCACACTGAGAACTATTTGAGTGAGTTTCAGTTTCAAGCAGCTAGCATAAACCGTGTTTGATTTATAAGTCCAAATGCATACGTCCCTATAAGGAAAAGTGAAGTGAAACCTAAAAATTCAAAGTGTTCCTGCAAACGAACTTTTCAACCTAGAAGAACGACATTTGGGTAGCTAAGTGCAACTGGTATACTCATCTTTCCTGACAAGGGTCATCAAGATCAGGTGAGTAAATATTTGCAGAGATTCCAGTTCACTTGGAGCTCTGTTGAAGCTCTGTAAATGCTTTCTAAGGAAAGCGTATGTTCCTCGCCTCCACTTAGGACCACTTCAACAGGGAACAAAGCACAGAGAGTACACCAGGAACTAATTGAGTGAGTCAAGCTTCAAGCAGCTGGCACAAACAGTGTTTGATTTAGAGTTCCAAATGCATGTATTCCTATAGGTTAAAATGAAGAGAACCACCCAAATGCAATGTCTTCCTGAAAGCACATACTTCAACTTAGAAGAACGAAATTTTGGCAGGCAAATGCAACTGGTATACTCATCTTTCTTACCTAGGATCAACAAGATCAAGTGAAAAAATATTCGCTGAAATTCCAGTAAACTTGGGAGTTTTGTGGAAGCTCTGCAAACACTTACATAAGAAAGCGTATTTTCCTTGCCTCTGCTTGGGGATACTTCAGCGGGGAAAATGCATAGAGAGTGCACTGAGAACTAATTGAGTGACCCAAGTTTCAAACAGGTATCACAAACTGTGTTTGATTTAGCATTCCAAATGCATGTATTCACATAGGGAAAAAAAGAAGTTAAACCTAAAAATTCAAAGTGTTCCTGCAAAGGAACTCTTCAACATAAGATTACGAAATTTGGGCTGCCAAGTGGAACCCATATACTCATTTTTGCTGCCAAGTTTCAACAAGATCGGGTGAAAAAACATTTGCTGAGAGTCCAGTAAAGTCTTGAGTTCTTTGGATGCACTACAAACAAGCTCAAATGAAAGTCTATTTTTCTTTGCTCTGCTTAGGGGTACATAAACCGGTAACAAAGCGTAGAGAGCACAATGAGAGTTCATTCAGTGAGTCAAGTTTCAGGCAGCTAGCACAAACCGTGTTTCATTTAGATTTTCAAAAGCATGTATCCCTAGAGGGGAAAATGTAGTAAAACCTAAATATTCAAAGTCATCCTGCAAAGGAATGCTTCAACCTAGCAGAACAAAATTTGTGCAGCCAAGCGCAACTGGTATACACCTTTTTCCTACCAAGTATCAACAAGATAGGGTGACAAAATATTTGCTGAGGTTTCCGTAATCTCTGAGTTTTTGGAAGCTCGGTGAATACTTTCCAAATAAAGTGTGTTTTCCTTGCCTCTGCTTAGGGCTACTTCAACAGGGAACAATGCATAGAGAGTGCACTGAGAACTAGTTGAATGAGTCAAGTTACAAGCACACAGCAAAAACCGTGTTTGATTTAGAGTTCCATGTGCATGTATCCCTATAGGGGAAAATGAAGTGAAACCTAAAATTTCAAAGTATTCCTGCAAACCAACTATTCAACCTAGAAGATCTAAATTTGGGCAGCAAATGCAACCGGTATACTTATCTTTCCTGTCGAGTTAACAACAAGTTAGGTGAAAAATATTTGCTGAGATTCCAGGAAACTCAAAGTTCTGTGCAATCACTGCAAATGCTTTCCAATGATAGTTTCTTTCCCTGGCCTCTGCTTAGGGTTACTTCAACAGAAATCAAAGGATAGAGATCACACTGAGAACTATTTGAGTGAGTTTCAGTTTCAAGCAGCTAGCATAAACCGTGTTTGATTTATAAGTCCAAATGCATACGTCCCTATAAGGAAAAGTGAAGTGAAACCTAAAAATTCAAAGTGTTCCTGCAAACGAACTTTTCAACCTAGAAGAACGACATTTGGGTAGCTAAGTGCAACTGGTATACTCATCTTTCCTGACAAGGGTCATCAAGATCAGGTGAGTAAATATTTGCAGAGATTCCAGTTAACTTGGAGCTCTGTTGAAGATCTGTAAATGCTTTCTAAGGGAAAGCGTATGTTCCTCGCCTCCACTTAGGACCACTTCAACAGGGAACAAAGCACAGAGAGTACACCAGGAACTAATTGAGTGAGTCAAGCTTCAAGCAGCTAGCACAAACAGTGTTTGATTTAGAGTTCCAAATGCATGTATTCCTATAGGTTAAAATGAAGAGAAACACTCCCAAATGCAATGTCTTCCTGAAAGCACACGCTTCAACTTAGAAGAACGAAATTTTGGCCGGCAAATGCAACTGGTATACTCATCTTTCTTACCTAGGATCAACAAGATCAAGTGAAAAAATATTCGCTGAAATTCCAGTAAACTTGGGAGTTTTGTGGAAGCTCTGCAAACACTTACATAAGAAAGCGTATTTTCCTTGCCTCTGCTTGGGGATACTTCAGCGGGGGACAGTGCATAGAGAGTGCACTGAGAACTAATTGAGTGAGCCAAGTTTCAAACAGGTATCACAAACTGTGTTTGATTTAGCATTCCAAATGCATGTATTCACATAGGGAAAAAAGAAGTTAAACCTAAAAATTCAAAGTGTTCCTGCAAAGGAACTCTTCAACATAAGATTACGAAATTTGGGCTGCCAAGTGCAACCCATATACTCATTTTTGCTGCCAAGTTTCAACAAGATCGGGTGAAAAAAACATTTTCTGAGAGTCCTGTAAACTCTTGAGTTCTGTGGATGCTCTACAAACACGTCCAAATGAAAGTCTATTTTTCTTTGCTCTGCTTAGGGGAACATAAACCGGTAACAAAGCGTAGAGAGCACAATGTGAATTCATTCAGTGAGTCAAGTTTCAGGCAGCTAGCACAAACCGTGTTTGATTTAGATTTTCAAAAGCATGTATCCCTAGAGGGGAAAATGTAGTAAAACCTAAATATTCAAAGTCATCCTGCAAAGGAATGCTTCAACCTAGCAGAACAAAATTTGTGCAGCCAAGTGCAACTGGTATACACCTTTCTCCTACCAAGTATCAACAAGATAGGTGACAAAATATTTGCTGAGGTTTCCATAATCTCTGAGTTTTTGGAAGCTCGGTGAATACTTTCCAAAGAAAGTGTGTTTTCCTTGCCTCTGCTTAGGGCTACTTCAACAGGGAACAATGCATAGAGAGTGCACTGAGAACTAGTTGAATGAGTCAAGTTACAAGCACACAGCAAAAACCGTGTTTGATTTAGAGGTCCATGTGCATGTATCCCTATAGGGGAAAATGAAGTGAAACCTAAAATTTCAAAGTATTCCTGCAAACCAACTATTCAACCTGGAAGATCTAAATTTGGGCAGCCAAATGCAACCGGTATACTTATCTTTCCTGTCGAGTTAACAACAAGTTAGGGTGAAAAAATATTTGCTCAGATTCCAGGAAACTCAAAGTTCTGTGGAATCACTGCAAATGCTTTCCAATGAAAGTTTCTTTCCCTGGCCTCTGCTTAGGGTTACTTCAACAGAAAACAAAGCATAGAGATCGCACTGAGAACTAGTTCAGTGAGTTTCAGTTTCAAGCAGCTAGCATAAACCGTGTTTGATTTATAAGTCCAAATGCATACGTCCCTATAAGGAAAAGTGAAGTGAAAACCTAAAAATTCAAAGTGTTCCTGCAAACGAACTTTTCAACCTAGAAGAACGACATTTGGGTAGCTAAGTGCAACTGGTATACTCATCTTTCCTGACAAGGGTCATCAAGATCAGGTGAGTAAATATTTGCAGAGATTCCAGTTCACTTGGAGCTCTGTTGAAGCTCTGTAAATGCTTTCTAAGGAAAGCGTATGTTCCTCGCCTCCACTTAGGACCACTTCAACAGGGAACAAAGCACAGAGAGTACACCAGGAACTAATTGAGTGAGTCAACCTTCAAGCAGCCAGCACAAACAGGGTTTGATTTAGAGTTCCAAATGCATGTATTCCTATAGGTTAAAATGAAGAGAAACCCCCCCCAAATGCAATGTCTTCCTGAAAGCACATGCTTCAACTAAGAAGAACGAAATTTTGGCAGGCAAATGCAACTGGTATACTCATCTTTCTTACCTAGGATCAACAAGATCAAGTGAAAAATATTCGCTGAAATTCCAGTAAACTTGGGAGTTTTGTGGAAGCTCTGCAAACACTTACATAAGAAAGCATATTTTCCTTGCCTCTGCTTGGGGATACTTCAGCGGGGGACAATGCATAGAGAGTGCACTGAGAACTAATTGAGTGAGCCAAGTTTCAAACAGGTATCACAAACTGTGTTTGATTTAGCATTCCAAATGCATGTATTCACATAGGGAAAAAAGAAGTTAAACCTAAAAATTCAAAGTGTTCCTGCAAAGGAACTCTTCAACATAAGATTACGAAATTTGGGCTGCCAAGTGCAACCCATATACTCATTTTTGCTGCCAAGTTTCAACAAGATCGGGTGAAAAAACATTTGCTGAGAGTCCAGTAAACTCTTGAGTTCTGTGGATGCTCTACAAACACGTTCAAATGAAAGTCTATTTTTCGTTGCTCTGCTTAGGGGTACATAAACCGGTAACAAAGCATAGAGAGCACAATGAGAATTCATTCAGTGAGTCAAGTTTCAAGCAGCTAGCACAAACCGTGTTTGATTTAGATTTTCAAAAGCATGTATCCCGAGAGGGGAAAATGTAGTAAAACCTAAATATTCAAAGTCATCCTGCAAAGGAATGCTTCAACCTAGCAGAACAAAATTTGTGCAGCCAAGCGCAACTGGTATACACCTTTTTCCTACCAAGTATCAACAAGAAAGGGTGACAATATATTTGCTGAGGTTTCCGTAATCTCTGAGTTTTTTGGAAGCTCGGTGAATACTTTCCAAAGAAAGTGTGTTTTCCTTGCCTCTGCTTAGGGCTACTTCAACAGGGAACAATGCATAGAGAGTGCACTGAGAACTAGTTGAATGAGTCAAGTTACAAGCACACAGCAAAAACCGTGTTTGATATAGAGTTCCATGAGCATGTATCCCTATAGGGGAAAATGAAGTGAAACCTAAAATTTCAAAGTATTCCTGCAAACCAACTATTCAACCTGGAAGATCTAAATTTGGGCAGCCAAATGCAACCGGTATACTTATCTTTCCTGTCGAGTTAACAACAAGTTAGGGTGAAAAAATATTTGCTGAGATTCCAGGAAACTCAAAGTTCTGTGCAATCACTGCAAATGCTTTCCAATGAAAGTTTCTTTCCCTGGCCTCTGCTTAGGGTTACTTCAACAGAAATCAAAGCATAGAGATCGCACTGAGAACTAGTTGAGTGAGTTTCAGTTTCAAGCAGCTAGCATAAACCGTGTTTGATTTATAAGTCCAAATGCATACGTCCCTATAAGGAAAAGTGAAGTGAAACCTAAAAATTCAAAGTGTTCCTGCAAACGAACTTTTCAACCTAGAAGAACGACATTTGGGTAGCTAAGTGCAACTGGCATACTCATCTTTCCTGACAAGGGTCATCAAGATCAGGTGAGTAAATATTTGCAGAGATTCCAGTTCACTTGGAGCTCTGTTGAAGCTCTGTAAATGCTTTCTAAGGAAAGCCTATGTTCCTCGCCTCCACTTAGGACCACTTCACCAGGGAACAAAGCACAGAGAGTACACCAGGAACTAATTGAGTGAGTCAAGCTTCAAGCAGCTAGCACAAACAGTGTTTGATTTAGAGTTCCAAATGCATGTATTCCTATAGGTGAAAATGAAGAGAAACCCCCCCAAATGCAATGTCTTCCTGAAAGCACATGCTTCAACTTAGAAGAACGAAATTTTGGCAGGCAAATGCAACTGGTATACTCATCTTTCTTACCTAGGATCAACAAGATCAAGTGAAAAAATATTCGCTGAAATTCCAGTAAACTTGGGAGTTTTGTGGAAGCTCTGCAAACACTTACATAAGAAAGCATATTTTCCTTGCCTCTGCTTGGGGATACTTCAGCGGGGGACAATGCATAGAGAGTGCACTGAGAACTAATTGAGTGAGCCAAGTTTCAAACAGGTATCACAAACTGTGTTTGATTTAGCATTCCAAATGCATGTATTCACATAGGGAAAAAAGAAGTTAAACCTAAAAATTCAAAGTGTTCCTGCAAAGGAACTCTTCAACATAAGATTACGAAATTTGGGCTGCCAAGTGCAACCCATATACTCATTTTTGCTGCCAAGTTTCAACAAGATCGGGTGAAAAAACATTTGCTGAGAGTCCAGTAAACTCTTGAGTTCTGTGGATGCTCTACAAACACGTTCAAATGAAAGTCTATTTTTCGTTGCTCTGCTTAGGGGTACATAAACCGGTAACAAAGCGTAGAGAGCACAATGAGAATTCATTCAGTGAGTCAAGTTTCAAGCAGCTAGCACAAACCGTGTTTGATTTAGATTTTCAAAAGCATGTATCCCTAGAGGGGAAAATGTAGTAAAACCTAAATATTCAAAGTCATCCTGCAAAGGAATGCTTCAACCTAGCAGAACAAAATTTGTGCAGACAAGCGCAACTGGTATACACCTTTTTCCTACCAAGTATCAACAAGATAGGGTGACAAAATATTTGCTGAGGTTTCCGTAATCTCTGAGTTTTTGGAAGCTCGGTGAATACTTTCCAAAGAAAGTGTGTTTTCCTTGCCTCTGCTTAGGGCTACTTCAACAGGGAACAATGCATAGAGAGTGCACTGAGAACTAGTTGAATGAGTCAAGTTACAAGCACACAGCAAAACCCGTGTTTGATTTAGAGTTCCATGTGCATGTATCCGTATAGGGGAAAATGAAGTGAAACCTAAAATTTCAAAGTATTCCTGCAAACCAACTATTCAACCTAGAAGATCTAAATTTGGGCAGCCAAATGCAACCGGTATACTTATCTTTCCTGTCCAGTTAAGAACAAGTTAGGGTGAAAAAACATTTGCTGAGATTCCAGGAAACTCAAAGTTCTGTGGAATCACTGCAAATGCTTTCCAATGAAAGTTTCTTTCCCTGACCTCTGCTTAGGGTTACTTCAACAGAAAACAAAGCATAGAGATCGCACTGAGAACTAGTTGAGTGAGTTTCAGTTTCAAGCAGCTAGCATAAACCGTGTTTGATTTATAAGTCCAAATGCATACGTCCCTATAAGGAAAAGTGAAGTGAAACCTAAAAATTCAAAGTGTTCCTGCAAACGAACTTTTCAACCCAGAAGAACGACATTTGGGTAGCTAAGTGCAACTGGTATACTCATCTTTCCTGACAAGGGTCATCAAGATCAGGTGAGTAAATATTTGCAGAGATTCCAGTTCACTTGGAGCTCTGTTGAAGCTCTGTAAATGCTTTCTAAGGAAAGCGTATGTTCCTCGCCTCCACTTAGGAACACTTCAACAGGGAACAAAGCACAGAGAGTACACCAGGAACTAATTGAGTGAGTCAAGCTTCAAACAGCTAGCACAAACAGTGTTTGATTTAGTGTTCCAAATGCATGTATTCCTATAGGTTAAAATGAAGAGAAACCCCCCAAATGCAATGTCTTCCTGAAAGCACATGCTTCAACTTAGAAGAACGAAATTTTGGCAGGCAAATGCAACTGGTATACTCATCTTTCTTACCTAGGATCAACAAGATCAAGTGAAAAAATATTCGCTGAAATTCCAGTAAACTTGGGAGTTTTGTGGAAGCTCTGCAAACACTTACATAAGAAAGCGTATTTTCCTTGCCTCTGCTTGGGGATACTTCAGCGGGGGACAATGCATAGAGAGTGCACTGAGAACTAATTGAGTGAGCCAAGTTTCAAACAGGTATCACAAACTGTGTTTGATTTAGCATTCCAAATGCATGTATTCACATAGGGAAAAAAGAAGTTAAACCTAAAAATTCAAAGTGTTCCTGCAAAGGAACTCTTCAACATTAGATTACGAAATTTGGGCTGCCAAGTGCAACCCATATACTCATTTTTGCTGCCATGTATCAACAAGATCGGGTGAAAAAACATTTGCTGAGAGTCCAGTAAACTCTTGAGTTCTGTGGATGCTCTACAAACACGTTCAAATGAAAGTCTATTTTTCTTTGCTCTGCTTAGGGGTACATAAACTGGTAACAAAGCGTAGAGAGCACAATGAGAATTCATTCAGTGAGTCAAGTTTCAAGCAGCTAGCACAAACCGTGTTTGATTTAGATTTTCAAAAGCATGTATCCCTAGAGGGGAAAATGTAGTAAAACCTAAATATTCAAAGTCATCCGGCAAAGGAATGCTTCAACGTAGCAGAACAAAATTTGTGCAGCCAAGCCCAACTGGTATACACCTTTTTCCTACCAAGTATCAACAAGATAGGGTGACAAAATATTTGCTGAGGTTTCCGTAATCTCTGAGTTTTTTGGAAGCTCGGTGATACTTTCCAAAGAAACTGTGTTTTCCTTGCCTCTGCTTAGGGCTACTTCAACAGGGAACAATGCATAGAGAGTGCACTGAGAACTAGTTGAATGAGTCAAGTTACAAGCACACAGCAAAACCCGTGTTTGATTTAGAGTTCCATGTGCACGTATCCCTATAGGGGAAAATGAAGTGAAACCTAAAATTTCAAAGTATTCCTGCAAACCAACTATTCAAGCTAGAAGATCTAAATTTGGGCAGCCAAATCCAACCGGTATACTTATCTTTCCTGTCGAGTTAACAACAAGTTAGGGTGAAAAAATATTTGCTGAGATTCCAGGAAACTCAAAGTTCTGTGCAATCACTGCAAATGCTTTCCAATGAAAGTTTCTTTCCCTGGCCTCTGCTTAGGGTTACTTCAACAGAAAACAAAGCATAGAGATCGCACTGAGAACTAGTTGAGTGAGTTTCAGTTTCAAGCAGCTAGCATAAACCGTGTTTGATTTATAAGTCCAAATGCATACGTCCCTATAAGGAAAAGTGAAGTGAAACCTAAAAATTCAAAGTGTTCCTGCAAACGAACTTTTCAACCTAGAAGAACGACATTTGGGGAGCTAAGTGCAACTGGTATACTCATCTTTCCTGACAAGGGTCATCAAGATCAGGTGAGTAAATATTTGCAGAGATTCCAGTTCACTTGGAGCTCTGTTGAAGCTCTGTAAATGCTTTCTAAGGAAAGCGTATGTTCCTCGCCTCCACTTAGGACCACTTCAACAGGGAACAAAGCACAGAGAGTACACCAGGAACTAATTGAGTGAGTCAAGCTTCAAGCAGCTAGCACAAACAGTGTTTGATTTAGAGTTCCAAATGCATGTATTCCTATAGGTTAAAATGAAGAGAAACCCCCCAAATGCAATGTCTTCCTGAAAGCACATGCTTCAACTTAGAAGAACGAAATTTTGGCAGGCAAATGCAACTGGTATACTCATCTTTCTTACCTAGGATCAACAAGATCAAGTGAAAAAATATTCACTGAAATTCCAGTAAACTTGGGAGTTTTGTGGAAGCTCTGCAAACACTTACATAAGAAAGCGTATTTTCCTTGCCTCTGCTTGGGGATACTTCAGCGGGGGACAATGCATAGAGAGTGCACTGAGAACTAATTGAGTGAGCCAAGTTTCAAACAGGTATCACAAACTGTGTTTGATTTAGCATTCCAAATGCATGTATTCACATAGGGAAAAAAGAAGTTAAACCTAAAAATTCAAAGTGTTCCTGCAAAGGAACTCTTCAACATAAGATTACGAAATTTGGGCTGCCAAGTGCAAACAATATACTCATTTTTGCTGCCAAGTTTCAACAAGATCGGGTGAAAAAACATTTGCTGAGAGTCCAGTAAACTCTTGAGTTCTGTGGATACTCTACAAACACGTTCAAATGAAAGTCTATTTTTCTTTGCTCTGCTTAGGGGTACATAAACCGGTAACAAAGCGTAGAGAGCACAATGAGAATTCATTCAGTGAGTCAAGTTTCAAGAAGCTAGCACAAACCGTGTTTGATTTAGATTTTCAAAAGCATGTATCCCTAGAGGGGAAAATGTAGTAAAACCTAAATATTCAAAGTCATCCTGCAAAGGAATGCTTCAACCAAGGAGAATAAAATTTGTGCAGCCAAGCGCAACTGGTACACAACTTTTTCCTACCAAGTATCAACAAGATAGGGTGACAGAATATTTGCTGAGGTTTCCGTAATCTCTGAGTTTTTTGGAAGCTCGGTGAATACTTTCCAAAGAAAGTGTGTTTTCCTTGCCTCTGCTTAGGGCTACTTCAACAGGGAACAATGCATAGAGAGCGCACTGAGAACTAGTTGAATGAGTCAAGTTACAAGCACACAGCAAAAACCGTGTTTGATTTAGAGTTCCATGTGCATGTATCCCTATAGGGGAAAATGAAGTGAAACCTAAAATTTCAAAGTATTCCTGCAAACCAACTATTCAACCTAGAAAATCTAAATTTGGGCAGCCAAATGCAACCGGTATACTTATCTTTCCTGTCAAGTTAACAACAAGTTAGGGTGAAAAAATATTTGCTGTGATTCCAGGAAACTCAAAGTTCTGTGCAATCACTGCAAATGCTTTCCAATGAAAGTTTCTTTCCCTGGCCTCTGCTTAGGGTTACTTCAACAGAAAACAAAGCATAGAGATCGCACTGAGAACTAGTTGAGTGAGTTTCCGTTTCAAGCAGCTAGCATAAACCGTGTTTGATTTATAAGTCCAAATGCATACGTCCCTATAAGGAAAAGTGAAGTGAAACCTAAAAATTCAAAGTGTTCCTGCAAACGAACTTTTCAACCTAGAAGAACGACATTTGGGTAGCTAAGTGCAACTGGTATACTCATCTTTCCTGACAAGGGTCATCAAGATCAGGTGAGTAAATATTTGCAGAGATTCCAGTTCACTTGGAGCTCTGTTGAAGCTCTGTAAATGCTTTCTAAGGAAAGCGTATGTTCCTCGCCTCCACTTAGGGCCACTTCAACAGGGAACAAAGCACAGAGAGTACACCAGGAACTAATTGAGTGAGTCAAGCTTCAAGCAGCTAGCACAAACAGTGTTTGATTTAGAGTTCCAAATGCATGTATTCCTATAGGTTAAAATGAAGAGAAACCCCCCAAATGCAATGTCTTCCTGAAAGCACATGCTTCAACTTAGAAGAACGAAATTTTGGCAGGCAAATGCAACCGGTATACTCATCCTTCTTACCTAGGACCAACAAGATCAAGTGAAAAAATATTCGCTGAAATTCCAGTAAACTTGGGAGTTTTGTGGAAGCTCTGCAAACACTTACATAAGAAAGCGTATTTTCCTTGCCTCTGCTTGGGGATACTTCAGCGGGGGACAATGCATAGAGAGTGCACTGAGAACTAATTGAGTGAGCCAAGTTTCAAACAGGTATCACAAACTGTGTTTGATTTAGCATTCCAAATGCATGTATTCACATAGGGAAAAAAGAAGTTAAACCTAAAAATTCAAAGTGTTCCTGCAAAGGAACTCTTCAACATAAGATTACGAAATTTGGGCTGCCAAGTGCAACCCATATACTCATTTTTGCTGCCAAGTTTCAACAAGATCGGGTGAAAAAACATTTGCTGAGAGTCCAGTAAACTCTTGAGTTCTGTGGATGCTCTACAAACACGTTCAAATGAAAGTCTATTTTTCTTTGCTCTGCTTAGGGGTACATAAACCGGTAACAAAGCATAGAGAGCACAATGAGAATTCATTCAGTGAGTCAAGTTTCAAGCAGCTAGCACAAACCGTGTTTGATTTAGATTTTCAAAAGCATGTATCCCTAGAGGGGAAAATGTAGTAAAACCTAAATATTCAAAGTCATCCTGCAAAGGAATGCTTCAACCTAGCAGAAAAAAATTTGTGCAGCCAAGCACAACTGGTATACACCTTTTTCCTACCAAGTATCAACAAGATAGGGTGACAAAATATTTGCTGAGGTTTCCGTAATCTCTGAGTTTTTTGGAAGCTCGGTGAATACTTTCCAAAGAAAGTGTGTTTTCCTTGCCTCTGCTTAGGGCTACTTCAACAGGGAACAATGCATAGAGAGTGCACTGAGAACTAGTTGAATGAGTCAAGTTACAAGCACACAGCAAAACCCGTGTTTGATTTAGAGTTCCATGTGCATGTATCCGTATAGGGGAAAATGAAGTGAAACCTAAAATTTCAAAGTATTCCTGCAAACCAACTATTCAACCTAGAAGATCTAAATTTGGGCAGCCAAATGCAACCGGTATACTTATCTTTCCTGTCGAGTTAAGAACAAGTTAGGGTGAAAAAATATTTGCTGAGATTCCAGGAAACTCAAAGTTCTGTGCAATCACTGCAAATGCTTTACAATGAAAGTTTCTTTCCCTGGCCTCTGCTTAGGGTTACTTCAACAGAAAACAAAGCATAGAGATCGCACTGAGAACTAGTTGAGTGAGTTTCAGTTTCAAGCAGCTAGCATAAACCGTGTTTGATTTATAAGTCCAAATGCATACGTCCCTATAAGAAAAAGTGAAGTGAAACCTAAAAATTCAAAGTGTTCCTGCAAACGAACTTTTCAACCTAGAAGAACGACATTTGGGTAGCTAAGTGCAACTGGTATACTCATCTTTCCTGACAAGGGTCATCAAGATCAGGTGAGTAAATATTTGCAGAGATTCCAGTTAACTTGGAGCTCTGTTGAAGCTCTGTAAATGCTTTCTAAGGAAAGCCTATGTTCCTCGCCTCCACTTAGGACCACTTCAACAGGGAACAAAGCACAGAGAGTACACCAGGAACTAATTGAGTGAGTCAAGCTTCAAGCAGCTAGCACAAACAGTGTTTGATTTAGAGTTCCAAATGCATGTATTCCTATAGATTAAAATGAAGAGAAACCCCCCAAATGCAATGTCTTCCTGAAAGCACATGCTTCAACTTAGAAGAACGAAATTTTGGCAGGCAAATGCAACTGGTATACTCATCTTTCTTACCTAGGATCAACAAGATCAAGTGAAAAAATATTCGCTGAAATTCCAGTAAACTTGGGAGTTTTGTGGAAGCTCTGCAAACACTTACATAAGAAAGCGTATTTTCCTTGCCTCTGCTTGGGGATACTTCAGCGGGGGACAATGCATAGAGAGTGCACTGAGAACTAATTGAGTGAGCCAAGTTTCAAACAGGTATCACAAACTGTGTTTGATTTAGCATTCCAAATGCATGTATTCACATAGGGAAAAAAGAAGTTAAACCTAAAAATTCAAGGTGTTCCTGCAAAGGAACTCTTCAACATAAGATTACGAAATTTGGGCTGCCAAGTGCAACCCATATACTCATTTTTGCTGCCAAGTTTCAACAAGATCGGGTGAAAAAACATTTGCTGAGAGTCCAGTAAACTCTTGAGTTCTGTGGATGCTCTACAAACACGTTCAAATGAAAGTCTATTTTTCTTTGCTCTGCTTAGGGGTACATAAACCGGTAACAAAGCGTAGAGAGCACAATGAGAATTCATTCAGTGAGTCAAGTTTCAAGAAGCTAGCACAAACCGTGTTTGATTTAGATTTTCAAAAGCATGTATCCCTAGAGGGGAAAATGTAGTAAAACCTAAATATTCAAGTCATCCTGCAAAGGAATGCTTCAACCAAGGAGAATAAAATTTGTGCAGCCAAGCGCAACTGGTACACAACTTTTTCCTACCAAGTATCAACAAGATAGGGTGACAGAATATTTGCTGAGGTTTCCGTAATCTCTGAGTTTTTTGGAAGCTCGGTGAATACTTTCCAAAGAAAGTGTGTTTTCCTTGCCTCTGCTTAGGGCTACTTCAACAGGGAACAATGCATAGAGAGTGCACTGAGAACTAGTTGAATGAGTCAAGTTACAAGCACACAGCAAAAACCGTGTTTGATTTAGAGTTCCATGTGCATGTATCCCTATAGGGGAAAATGAAGTGAAACCTAAAATTTCAAAGTATTCCTGCAAACCAACTATTCAACCTAGAAAATCTAAATTTGGGCAGCCAAATGCAACCGGTATACTTATCTTTCCTGTCGAGTTAACAACAAGTTAGGGTGAAAAAATATTTGCTGTGATTCCAGGAAACTCAAAGTTCTGTGCAATCACTGCAAATGCTTTCCAATGAAAGTTTCTTTCCCTGGCCTCTGCTTAGGGTTACTTCAACAGAAAACAAAGCATAGAGATCGCACTGAGAACTAGTTGAGTGAGTTTCAGTTTCAAGCAGCTAGCATAAACCGTGTTTGATTTATAAGTCCAAATGCATACGTCCCTATAAGGAAAAGTGAAGTGAAACCTAAAAATTCAAAGTGTTCCTGCAAACGAACTTTTCAACCTAGAAGAACGACATTTGGGTAGCTAAGTGCAACTGGTATACTCATCTTTCCTGACAAGGGTCATCAAGATCAGGTGAGTAAATATTTGCAGAGATTCCAGTTCACTTGGAGCTCTGTTGAAGCTCTGTAAATGCTTTCTAAGGAAAGCGTATGTTCCTCGCCTCCACTTAGGGCCACTTCAACAGGGAACAAAGCACAGAGAGTACACCAGGAACTAATTGAGTGAGTCAAGCTTCAAGCAGCTAGCACAAACAGTGTTTGATTTAGAGTTCCAAATGCATGTATTCCTATAGGTTAAAATGAAGAGAAACCCCCCAAATGCAATGTCTTCCTGAAAGCACATGCTTCAACTTAGAAGAACGAAATTTTGGCAGGCAAATGCATCCGGTATACTCATCGTTCTTACCTAGGACCAACAAGATCATGTGAAAAAATATTCGCTGAAATTCCAGTAAACTTGGGAGTTTTGTGGAAGCTCTGCAAACACTTACATAAGAAAGCGTATTTTCCTTGCCTCTGCTTGGGGATACTTCAGCGGGGGACAATGCATAGAGAGTGCACTGAGAACTAATTGAGTGAGCCAAGTTTCAAACAGGTATCACAAACTGTGTTTGATTTAGCATTCCAAATGCATGTATTCACATAGGGAAAAAAGAAGTTAAACCTAAAAATTCAAAGTGTTCCTGCAAAGGAACTCTTCAACATAAGATTACGAAATTTGGGCTGCCAAGTGCAACCCATATACTCATTTTTGCTGCCAAGTTTCAACAAGATCGGGTGAAAAAACATTTGCTGAGAGTCCAGTAAACTCTTGAGTTCTGTGGATGCTCTACAAACACGTTCAAATGAAAGTCTATTTTTCTTTGCTCTGCTTAGGGGTACATAAACCGGTAACAAAGCATAGAGAGCACAATGAGAATTCATTCAGTGAGTCAAGTTTCAAGCAGCTAGCACAAACCGTGTTTGATTTAGATTTTCAAAAGCATGTATCCCTAGAGGGGAAAATGTAGTAAAACCTAAATATTCAAAGTCATCCTGCAAAGGAATGCTTCAACCTAGCAGAAAAAAATTTGTGCAGCCAAGAACAACTGGTATACACCTTTTTCCTACCAAGTATCAACAAGATAGGGTGACAAAATATTTGCTGAGGTTTCCGTAATCTCTGAGTTTTTTGGAAGCTCGGTGAATACTTTCCAAAGAAAGTGTGTTTTCCTTGCCTCTGCTTAGGGCTACTTCAACAGGGAACAATGCATAGAGAGTGCACTGAGAACTAGTTGAATGAGTCAAGTTACAAGCACACAGCAAAACCCGTGTTTGATTTAGAGTTCCATGTGCATGTATCCGTATAGGGGAAAATGAAGTGAAACCTAAAATTTCAAAGTATTCCTGCAAACCAACTATTCAACCTAGAAGATCTAAATTTGGGCAGCCAAATGCAACCGGTATACTTATCTTTCCTGTCGAGTTAAGAACAAGTTAGGGTGAAAAAATATTTGCTGAGATTCCAGGAACCTCAAAGTTCTGTGCAATCACTGCAAATGCTTTCCAATGAAAGTTTCTTTCCCTGGCCTCTGCTTAGGGTTACTTCAACAGAAAACAAAGCATAGAGATCGCACTGAGAACTAGTTGAGTGAGTTTCAGTTTCAAGCAGCTAGCATAAACCGTGTTTGATTTATAAGTCCAAATGCATACGTCCCTATAAGAAAAAGTGAAGTGAAACCTAAAAATTCAAAGTGTTCCTGCAAACGAACTTTTCAACCTAGAAGAACGACATTTGGGTAGCTAAGTGCAACTGGTATACTCATCTTTCCTGACAAGGGTCATCAAGATCAGGTGAGTAAATATTTGCAGAGATTCCAGTTAACTTGGAGCTCTGTTGAAGCTCTGTAAATGCTTTCTAAGGAAAGCCTATGTTCCTCGCCTCCACTTAGGACCACTTCAACAGGGAACAAAGCACAGAGAGTACACCAGGAACTAATTGAGTGAGTCAAGCTTCAAGCAGCTAGCACAAACAGTGTTTGATTTAGAGTTCCAAATGCATGTATTCCTATAGATTAAAATGAAGAGAAACCCCCCAAATGCAATGTCTTCCTGAAAGCACATGCTTCAACTTAGAAGAACGAAATTTTGGCAGGCAAATGCAACTGGTATACTCATCTTTCTTACCTAGGATCAACAAGATCAAGTGAAAAAATATTCGCTGAAATTCCAGTAAACTTGGGAGTTTTGTGGAAGCTCTGCAAACACTTACATAAGAAAGCGTATTTTCCTTGCCTCTGCTTGGGGATACTTCAGCGGGGGACAATGCATAGAGAGTGCACTGAGAACTAATTGAGTGAGCCAAGTTTCAAACAGGTATCACAAACTGTGTTTGATTTAGCATTCCAAATGCATGTATTCACATAGGGAAAAAAGAAGTTAAACCTAAAAATTCAAAGTGTTCCTGCAAAGGAACTCTTCAACATAAGATTACGAAATTTGGGCTGCCAAGTGCAACCCATATACTCATTTTTGCTGCCAAGTTTCAACAAGATCGGGTGAAAAAACATTTGCTGAGAGTCCAGTAAACTCTTGAGTTCTGTGGATGCTCTACAAACACGTTCAAAAGAAAGTCTATTTTTCGTTGCTCTGCTTAGGGGTACATAAACCGGTAACAAAGCGTAGAGAGCACAATGAGAATTCATTCAGTGAGTCAAGTTTCAAGCAGCTAGCACAAACCGTGTTTGATTTAGATTTTCAAAAGCATGTATCCCTAGAGGGGAAAATGTAGTAAAACCTAAATATTCAAAGTCATCCTGCAAAGGAATGCTTCAACCTAGCAGAACAAAATTTGTGCAGCCAAGCACAACAGGTATACACCTTTTTCCTACCAAGTGTCAACAAGATAGGGTGACAAAATATTTGCTGAGGTTTCCGTAATCTCTGAGTTTTTTGGAAGCTTGGTGAATACTTTCCAAAGAAAGTGTGTTTTCCTTGCCTCTGCTTAGGGCTACTTCAACAGGGAACAATGCATAGAGAGGGCACTGAGAACTAGTTGAATGAGTCAAGTTACAAGCACACAGCAAAACCCGTGTTTGATTTAGAGTTCCATGTGCATGTATCCCTATAGGGCAAAATGAAGTGAAACCTAAAATTTCAAAGTATTCCTGCAAACCAACTATTCAACCTAGAAGATCTAAATTTGGGCAGCCAAATGCAACCGGTCTACTTATCTTTCCTGTCGAGTTAACAACAAGTTAGGGTGAAAAAATATTTGCTGAGATTCCAGGAAACTCAAAGTTCTGTGGAATCACTGCAAATGCTTTCCAATGAAAGATTCTTTCCCTGGCCTCTGCTTAGGGTTACTTCAACAGAAAACAAAGCATAGAGATCGCACTGAGAACTAGTTGAGTGAGTTTCAGTTTCAAGCAGCTAGCATAAACCGTGTTTGATTTATAAGTCCAAATGCACACGTCCCTATAACGAAAAGTGAAGTGAAACCTAAAAATTCAAAGTGTTCCTGCAAACGAACTTTTCAACCTAGAAGAACGACATTTGGGTAGCTAAGTGCAACTGGTATACTCATCTTTCCTGACAAGGGTCATCAAGATCAGGTGAGTAAATATTTGCAGAGATTCCAGTTAACTTGGAGCTCTGTTGAAGCTCTGTAAATGCTTTCTAAGGAACGCGTATGTTCCTCGCCTCCACTTAGGACCACTTCAACAGGGAACAAAGCACAGAGAATACACCAGGAACTAATTGAGTGAGTCAAGCTTCAAGCAGCTAGCACAAACAGTGTTTGATTTAGAGTTCCAAATGCATGGATTCCTATAAGTTAAAATGAAGAGAAACCCCCCAAATGCAATGTCTTCCTGAAAGCACATGCTTCAACTTAGAAGAACGAAATTTTGGCAGGCAAATGCAACTGGTATACTCATCTTTCTTACCTAGGATCAACAAGATCAAGTGAAAAAATATTCGCTGAAATTCCAGTAAACTTGGGAGTTTTGTGGAAGCTCTGCAAACACTTACATAAGAAAGCGTATTTTCCTTGCCTCTGCTTGGGGATACTTCAGCGGGGGACAATGCATAGAGAGTGCACTGAGAACTAATTGAGTGAGCCAAGTTTCAAACAGTTATCACAAACTGTGTTTGATTTAGCATTCCAAATGAATGTATTCACTTAGGGAAAAAAGAAGTTAAACCTAAAATTTCAAAGTGTTCCTGCAAAGGAACTCTTCAACATAAGATTACGAAATTTGGGGTGCCAAGTGCAACCCATATACTCATTTTTGCTGCCAAGTTTCAACAAGATCGGGTGAAAAAACATTTGCTGAGAGTCCAGTAAACTCTTGAGTTCTGTGGATGCTCTACAAACACGTTCAAATGAAAGTCTATTTTTCTTTGCTCTGCTTAGGGATACATAAACCGGTAACAAAGCGTAGAGAGCACAATGAGAATTCATTCAGTGAGTCAAGTTTCAAGCAGCTAGCACAAACCGTGTTTGATTTAGATTTTCAAAAGCATGTATCCCTAGAGGGGAAAATGTAGTAAAACCTAAATATTCAAAGTCATCCTGCAAAGGAATGCTTCAACCTAGCAGAACAAAATTTGTGCAGCCAAGCGCAACTGGTATACACCTTTTTCCTACCAAGTATCAACAAGATAGGGTGACAAAATATTTGCTGAGGTTTCCGTAATCTCTGAGTTTTTTGGAAGCTCGGTGAATACTTTCCAAAGAAAGTGTGTTTTCCTTGCCTCTGCTTAGGGCTACTTCAACAGGGAACAATGCATAGAGAGTGCACTGAGAACTAGTTGAATGAGTCAAGTTACAAGCACACAGCAAAACCCGTGTTTGATTTAGAGTTCCATGTGCATGTATCCCTATAGGGGAAAATGAAGTGAAACCTAAAATTTCAAAGTATTCCTGCAAACCAACTATTCAACCTAGAAGATCTAAATTTGGGCAGCCAAATGCAACCGGTATACTTATCTTTCCTGTCGAGTTAACAAAAAGTTAGGGTGAAAAAATATTTGATGAGATTCCAGGAAACTCAAAGTTCTGTGCAATCACTGCAAATGCTTTCCAATGAAAGTTTCTTTCCCTGGCCTCTGCTTAGGGTTACTTCAACAGAAAACAAAGCATAGAGATCGCACTGAGAACTAGTTGAGTGAGTTTCAGTTTAAAGCAGCTAGCATAAACCGTGTTTGATTTATAAGTCCAAATGCATACGTCCCTATAAGGAAAAGTGAAGTGAAACCTAAAAATTCAAAGTGTTCCTGCAAACGAACTTTTCAACCTAGAAGAATGACATTTGGGTAGCTAAGTGCAACTGGTATACTCATCTTTCCTGACAAGGGTCATCAAGATCAGGTGAGTAAATATTTGCAGAGATTCCAGTTCACTTGTAGCTCTGTTGAAGCTCTGTAAATGCTTTCTAAGGAAAGCGTATGCTCCTCGCCTCCACTTAGGACCACTTCAACAGGGAACAAAGCACAGAGAGTACACCAGGAAATAATTGAGTGAGTCAAGCTTCAAGCAGCTAGCACAAACAGTGTTTGATTTAGAGTTCCAAATGCATGTATTCCTATAGGTTAAAATGAAGAGAAACCCCCCAAATGCAATGTCTTCCTGAAAGCACATGCTTCAACTTAGAAGAACGAAATTTTGGCAGGCAAATGCAACTGGTATACTCATCTTTCTTACCTAGGATCAACAAGATCAAGTGAAAAAATATTCGCTGAAATTCCAGTAAACTTGGGAGTTTTGTGGAAGCTCTGCAAACACTTACATAAGAAAGCGTATTTTCCTTGCCTCTGCTTGGGGATACTTCAGCGGGGGACAATGCATAGAGAGTGCACTGAGAACTAATTGAGTGAGCCAAGTTTCAAACAGGTATCACAAACTGTGTTTGATTTAGCATTCCAAATGCATGTATTCACATAGGGAAAAAAGAAGTTAAACCTAAAAATTCAAAGTGTTCCTGCAAAGGAACTCTTCAACATAAGATTACGAAATTTGGGGTGCCAAGTGCAACCCATATACTCATTTTTGCTGCCAAGTTTCAACAAGATCGGGTGAAAAAACATTTGCTGAGAGTCCAGTAAACTCTTGAGTTCTGTGGATGCTCTACAAACACGTTCAAATGAAAGTCTATTTTTCTTTGCTCTGCTTAGGGGTACATAAACCGGTAACAAAGCGTAGAGAGCACAATGAGAATTCATTCAGTGAGTCAAGTTTCAAGCAGCTAGCACAAACCGTGTTTGATTTAGATTTTCAAAAGCATGTATCCCTAGAGGGGAAAATGTAGTAAAACCTAAATATTCAAAGTCATCCTGCAAAGGAATGCTTCAACCTAGCAGAACAAAATTTGTGCAGCCAAGCGCAACTGGTATACACCTTTTTCCTACCAAGTATCAACAAGATAGGGTGACAGAATATTTTCTGAGGTTTCCGTAATCTCTGAGTTTTTTGGAAGCTCGGTGAATACTTTCCAAAGAAAGTGTGTTTTCCTTGCCTCTGCTTAGGGCTACTGCAACAGGGAACAATGCATAGAGAGTGCACTGAGAACTAGTTGAATGAGTCAAGTTACAAGCACACAGCAAAAACCGTGTTTGATTTAGAGTTCCATGTGCACGTATCCCTATAGGGGAAAATGAAGTGAAACCTAAAATTTCAAAGTATTCCTGCAAACCAACTATTCAACCTGGAAGATCTAAATTTGGGCAGCCAAATGCAACCGGTATACATATCTTTCCTGTCGAGTTAACAACAAGTTAGGGTGAAAAAATATTTGCTGAGATTCCAGGAAACTCAAAGTTCTGTGGAATCACTGCAAATGCTTTCCAATGAAAGTTTCTTTCCCTGGCCTCTGCTGAGGGTTACTTCAACAGAAAACAAAGCATAGAGATCGCACTGAGGACTAGTTGAGTGAGTTTCAGTTTCAAGCAGCTAGCATAAACCGTGTTTGATTTATAAGTCCAAATGCATACGTCCCTATAAGGAAAAGTGAAGTGAAACCTAAAAATTCAAAGTGTTCCTGCAAACGAACTTTTCAACCTAGAAGAACGACATTTGGGTAGCTAAGTGCAACTGGTATACTCATCTTTCCTGACAAGGGTCATCAAGATCAGGTGAGTAAATATTTGCAGAGATTCCAGTTCACTTGGAGCTCTGTTGAAACTCTGTAAATGCTTTCTAAGGAAAGCGTATGTTCCTCGCCTCCACTTAGGACCACTTCAACAGGGAACAAAGCACAGAGAGTACACCAGGAACTAATTGAGTGAGTCAAGCTTCAAGCAGCTAGCACAAACAGTGTTTGATTTAGAGTTCCAAATGCATGTATTCCTATAGGTTAAAATGAAGAGAAACCCCCCAAATGCAATGTCTTCCTGAAAGCACATGCTTCAACTTAGAAGAACGAAATTTTGGCAGGCAAATGCAACTGGTATACTCATCTTTCTTACCTAGGATCAAGAAGATCAAGTGAAAAAATATTCGCTGAAAGTCCAGTAAACTTGGGAGTTTTGTGGAAGCTCTGCAAACACTTACATAAGAAAGCGTATTTTCCTTGCCTCTGCTTGGGGATACTTCAGCGGGGGACAATGCATAGAGAGTGCACTGAGAACTAATTGAGTGAGCCAAGTTTCAAACAGGTATCACAAACTGTGTTTGATTTAGCATTCCAAATGCATGTATTCACATAGGGAAAAAAGAAGGTAAACCTAAAAATTCAAAGTGTTCCTGCAAAGGAACTCTTCAACATAAGATTACGAAATTTGGGCTGCCAAGTGCAACCCATATACTCATTTTTGCTGCCAAGTTTCAACAAGATCGGGTGAAAAAACATTTGCTGAGAGTCCAGGAAACTCTTGAGTTCTGTGGATGCTCTACAAACACATTCAAATGAAAGTCTAGTTTTCTTTGCTCTGCTTAGGGGTACATAAACCGGTAACAAAGCCTAGAGAGCACAATGAGAATTCATTCAGTGAGTCAAGTTTCAAGCAGCTAGCACAAACCGTGTTTGATTTAGATTTTCAAAAGCATGTATCCCTAGAGGGGAAAATGTAGTAAAACCTAAATATTCAAAGTCATCCTGCAAAGGAATGCTTCAACCTAGCAGAACAAAATTTGTGCAGCCAAGCGCAACTGGTATACACCTTTTTCCTACCAAGTATCAACAAGATAAGGGTGACAGAATATTTGCTGAGGTTTCCGTAATCTCTGAGTTTTTTGGAAGCTCGGTGAATACTTTCCAAAAAAGTGTGTTTTCCTTGCCTCTGCTTAGGGCTACTTCAACAGGGAACAATGCATAGAGAGTGCACTGAGAACTAGTTGAATGAGTCAAGTTACAAGCACACAGCAAAAACCGTGTTTGATTTAGAGTTCCATGTGCATGTATCCCTATAGGGGAAAATGAAGTGAAACCTAAAATTTCAAAGTATTCCTGCAAACCAACTATTCAACCTAGAAGATCTAAATTTGGGCAGCCAAATGCAACCGGTCTACTTATCTTTGCTGTCGAGTTAACAACAAGTTAGGGTGAAAAATATTTGCTGAGATTCCAGGAAACTCAAAGTTCTGTGCAATCACTGCAAATGCTTCCAATGAAAGTTTCTTTCCCTGGCCTCTGCTTAGGGTTACTTCAACAGAAAACAAAGCATAGAGATCGCACTGAGAACTAGTTGAGTGAGTTTCAGTTTCAAGCGGCTAGCATAAACCGTGTTTGATTTATAAGTCCAAATGCATACGTCCCTATCAGGAAAAGTGAAGTGAAACCTAAAAATTCAAAGTGTTCCTGCAAACGAACTTTTCAACCTAGAAGAATGACATTTGGGTAGCTAAGTGCAACTGGTATACTCATCTTTCCTGACAAGGGTCATGAAGATCAGGTGAGTAAATATTTGCAGAGATTCCAGTTAACTTGGAGCTCTGTTGAAGCTCTGTAAATGCTTTCTAAGGAAAGCGTATGTTCCTCGCCTCCACTTAGGACCACTTCAACAGGGAACAAAGCACAGAGAGTACACCAGGAACTAATTGAGTGAGTCAAGCTTCAAGCAGCTAGCACAAACAGTGTTTGATTTAGAGTTCCAAATGCATGTATTCCTATAGGTTAAAATGAAGAGAAACCCCCCAAATGCAATGTCTTCCTGAAAGCACATGCTTCAACTTAGAAGAACGAAATTTTGGCAGGCAAATGCAACTGGTATACTCATCTTTCTTACCTAGGATCAACAAGATCAAGTGAAAAAATATTCGCTGAAATTCCAGTAAACTTGGGAGTTTTGTGGAAGCTCTGCAAACACTTACATAAGAAAGCGTATTTTCCTTGCCTCTGCTTGGGGATACTTCAGCGGGGGACAATGCATAGAGAGTGCACTGAGAACTAATTGAGTGAGCCAAGTTTCAAACAGGTATCACAAACTGTGTTTGATTTAGCATTCCAAATGCATGTATTCACATAGGGAAAAAAGAAGTTAAACCTAAAAATTCAAAGTTTCCTGCAAAGGAACTCTTCAACATAAGATTACGAAATTTGGGCTGCCAAGTGCAACCCATATACTCATTTTTGCTGCCAAGTTTCAACAAGATCGGGTGAAAAAACATTTGCTGAGAGTCCAGTAAACTCTTGAGTTCTGTGGATGCTCTTCAAACACGTTCAAATGAAAGTCTATTTTTCTTTGCTCTGCTTAGGGGTACATAAACCGGTAACAAAGCGTAGAGAGCACAATGAGAATTCATTCAGTGAGTCAAGTTTCAAGCACCTAGCACAAACCGTGCTTGATTTAGATTTTCAAAACCATGTATCCCTAGAGGGGAAAATGTAGTAAAACCTAAATATTCAAAGTCATCCTGCAAAGGAATGCTTCAACCTAGCAGAACAAAATTTGTGCAGCCAAGCGCAACTGGTATACACCTTTTTCCTACCAAGTATCAACAAGATAGGGTGACAGAATATTTGCTGAGGTTTCCGTAATCTCTGAGTTTTTTGGAAGCTCGGTGAATACTTTCCAAAGAAAGTGTGTTTTCCTTGCCTCTGCTTAGGGCTACTTCAACAGGGAACAATGCATAGAGAGTGCAATGAGAACTAGTTGAATGAGTCAAGTTACAACCACACAGCAAAAACCGTGTTTGATTTAGAGTTCCATGTGCATGTATCCCTATAGGGGAAAATGAAGTGAAACCTAAAATTTCAAAGTATTCCTGCAAACCAACTATTCAACCTAGAAGATCTAAATTTGGGCAGCCAAATGCAACCGGTCTACTTATCTTTGCTGTCGAGTTAACAACAAGTTAGGGTGAAAAATATTTGCTGAGATTCCAGGAAACTCAAAGTTCTGTGCAATCACTGCAAATGCTTCCAATGAAAGTTTCTTTCCCTGGCCTCTGCTTAGGGTTACTTCAACAGAAAACAAAGCATAGAGATCGCACTGAGAACTAGTTGAGTGAGTTTCAGTTTCAAGCGGCTAGCATAAACCGTGTTTGATTTATAAGTCCAAATGCATACGTCCCTATCAGGAAAAGTGAAGTGAAACCTAAAAATTCAAAGTGTTCCTGCAAACGAACTTTTCAACCTAGAAGAATGACATTTGGGTAGCTAAGTGCAACTGGTATACTCATCTTTCCTGACAAGGGTCATCAAGATCAGGTGAGTAAATATTTGCAGAGATTCCAGTTCACTTGGAGCTCTGTTGAAGCTCTGTAAATGCTTTCTAAGGAAAGCGTATGTTCCTCGCCTCCACTTAGGACCACTTCAACAGGGAACAAAGCACAGAGAGGACACCAGGAACTAATTGAGTGAGTCAAGTTTCAAGCACCTAGCACAAACCGTGCTTGATTTAGATTTTCAAAACCATGTATCCCTAGAGGGGAAAATGTAGTAAAACCTAAATATTCAAAGTCATCCTGCAAAGGAATGCTTCAACCTAGCAGAACAAAATTTGTGCAGCCAAGCGCAACTGGTATACACCTTTTTCCTACCAAGTATCAACAAGATAGGGTGACAGAATATTTGCTGAGGTTTCCGTAATCTCTGAGTTTTTTGGAAGCTCGGTGAATACTTTCCAAAGAAAGTGTGTTTTCCTTGCCTCTGCTTAGGGCTACTTCAACAGGGAACAATGCATAGAGAGTGCAATGAGAACTAGTTGAATGAGTCAAGTTACAACCACACAGCAAAAACCGTGTTTGATTTAGAGTTCCATGTGCATGTATCCCTATAGGGGAAAATGAAGTGAAACCTAAAATTTCAAAGTATTCCTGCAAACCAACTATTCAACCTAGAAGATCTAAATTTGGGCAGCCAAATGCAACCGGTCTACTTATCTTTGCTGTCGAGTTAACAACAAGTTAGGGTGAAAAATATTTGCTGAGATTCCAGGAAACTCAAAGTTCTGTGCAATCACTGCAAATGCTTCCAATGAAAGTTTCTTTCCCTGGCCTCTGCTTAGGGTTACTTCAACAGAAAACAAAGCATAGAGATCGCACTGAGAACTAGTTGAGTGAGTTTCAGTTTCAAGCGGCTAGCATAAACCGTGTTTGATTTATAAGTCCAAATGCATACGTCCCTATCAGGAAAAGTGAAGTGAAACCTAAAAATTCAAAGTGTTCCTGCAAACGAACTTTTCAACCTAGAAGAATGACATTTGGGTAGCTAAGTGCAACTGGTATACTCATCTTTCCTGACAAGGGTCATGAAGATCAGGTGAGTAAATATTTGCAGAGATTCCAGTTCACTTGGAGCTCTGTTGAAGCTCTGTAAATGCTTTCTAAGGAAAGCGTATGTTCCTTGCCTCCACTTAGGACCACTTCAACAGGGAACAAAGCACAGAGAGTACACCAGGAACTAATTGAGTGAGTCAAGCTTCAAGCAGCTAGCACAAACAGTGTTTGATTTAGAGTTCCAAATGCATGTATTCCTATAGGTTAAAATGAAGAGAAACCCCCCAAATGCAATGTCTTCCTGAAAGCACATGCTTCAACTTAGAAGAACGAAATTTTGGCAGGCAAATGCAACTGGTATACTCATCTTTCTTACCTAGGATCAACAAGATCAAGGGAAAAATTATTCGCTGAAATTCCAGTAAACTTGGGAGTTTTGTGGAAGCTCTGCAAACACTTACATAAGAAAGCGTATTTTCCTTGCCTCTGCTTGGGGATACTTCAGCGGGGGACAATGCATAGAGAGTGCACTGAGAACTAATTGAGTGAGCCAAGTTTCAAACAGGTATCACAAACTGTGTTTGATTTAGCATTCCAAATGCATGTATTCACATAGGGAAAAAAGAAGTTAAACCTAAAAATTCAAAGTGTTCCTGCAAAGGAACTCTTCAACATAAGATTACGAAATTTGGGCTGCCAAGTGCAACCCATATACTCATTTTTGCTGCCAAGTTTCAACAAGATCGGGTGAAAAAACATTTGCTGAGAGTCCAGTAAACTCTTGAGTTCTGTGGATGCTCTACAAACACGTTCAAATGAAAGTCTATTTTTCGTTGCTCTGCTTAGGGGTACATAAACCGGTAACAAAGCGTAGAGAGCACAATGAGAATTCATTCAGTGAGTCAAGTTTCAAGCAGCTAGCACAAACCGAGTTTGATTTAGATTTTCAAAAGCATGTATCCCTAGATGGGAAAATGTAGTAAAACCTAAATATTCAAAGTCATCCTGCAAAGGAATGCTTCAACCTAGCAGAACAAAATTTGTGCAGCCAAGCGCAACTGGTATACACCTTTTTCCTACCAAGTAACAACAAGATAGGGTGACAGAATATTTTCTGAGGTTTCCGTAATCTCTGAGTTTTTTGGAAGCTCGGTGAATACTTTCCAAAGAAAGTGTGTTTTCCTTGCCTCTGCTTAGGGCTACTTCAACAGGGAACAATGCATAGAGAGTGCACTGAGAACTAGTTGAATGAGTCAAGTTACAAGCACACAGCAAAAACCGTGTTTGATTTAGAGTTCCATGTGCATGTATCCCTATAGGGGAAAATGAAGTGAAACCTAAAATTTCAAAGTATTCCTGCAAACCAACTATTCAACCTAGAAGATCTAAATTTGGGCAGCCAAATGCAACTGGTCTACTTATCTTTCCTGTCGAGTTAACAACAAGTTAGGGTGAAAAAATATTTGCTGAGATTCCAGGAAACTCAAAGTTCTGTGCAATCACTGCAAATGCTTCCAATGAAAGTTTCTTTCCCTGGCCTCTGCTTAGGGTTACTTCAACAGAAAACAAAGCATAGAGATCGCACTGAGAACTAGTTGAGTGAGTTTCAGTTTCAAGCGGCTAGCATAAACCGTGTTTGATTTATAAGTCCAAATGCATACGTCCCTATCAGGAAAAGTGAAGTGAAACCTAAAAATTCAAAGTGTTCCTGCAAACGAACTTTTCAACCTAGAAGAATGACATTTGGGTAGCTAAGTGCAACTGGTATACTCATCTTTCCTGACAAGGGTCATGAAGATCAGGTGAGTAAATATTTGCAGAGATTCCAGTTCACTTGGAGCTCTGTTGAAGCTCTGTAAATGCTTTCTAAGGAAAGCCTATGTTCTTCGCCTCCACTTAGGACCACTTCAACAGGGAACAAAGCACAGAGAGTACACCAGGAACTAATTGAGTGAGTCAAGCTTCAAGCAGCTAGCACAAACAGTGTTTGATTTAGAGTTCCAAATGCATGTATTCCTATAGGTTAAAATGAAGTGAAACCCCCCAAATGCAATGTCTTCCTGAAAGCACATGCTTCAACTTAGAAGAACGAAATTTTGGCAGGCAATTGCAACTGGTATACTCATCTTTCTTACCTAGGATCAACAAGATCAAGGGAAAAATTATTCGCTGAAATTCCAGTAAACTTGGGAGTTTTGTGGAAGCTCTGCAAACACTTACATAAGAAAGCGTATTTTCCTTGCCTCTTCTTGGGGATACTTCAGCGGGGGACAATGCATAGAGAGTGCACTGAGAACTAATTGAGTGAGCCAAGTTTCAAACAGGTATCACAAACTGTGTTTGATTTAGCATTCCAAATGCATGTATTCACATAGGGAAAAAAGAAGTTAAACCTAAAAATTCAAAGTGTTCCTGCAAAGGAACTCTTCAACATAAGATTACGAAATTTGGGCTGCCAAGTGCAACCCATATACTCATTTTTGCTGCCAAGTTTCAACAAGATCGGGTGAAAAAACATTTGCTGAGAGTCCAGTAAACTCTTGAGTTCTGTGGATGCTCTACAAACACGTTCAAATGAAAGTCTATTTTTCGTTGCTCTGCTTAGGGGTACATAAACCGGTAACAAAGCATAGAGAGCACAATGAGAATTCATTCAGTGAGTCAAGTTTCAAGCAGCTAGCACAAACCGAGTTTGATTTAGATTTTCAAAAGCATGTATCCCTAGATGGGAAAATGTAGTAAAACCTAAATATTCAAAGTCATCCTGCAAAGGAATGCTTCAACCTAGCAGAACAAAATTTGTGCAGCCAAGCGCAACTGGTATACACCTTTTTCCTACCAAGTAACAACAAGATAGGGTGACAGAATATTTTCTGAGGTTTCCGTAATCTCTGAGTTTTTTGGAAGCTCGGTGAATACTTTCCAAAGAAAGTGTGTTTTCCTTGCCTCTGCTTAGGGCTACTTCAACAGGGAACAATGCATAGAGAGTGCACTGAGAACTAGTTGAATGAGTCAAGTTACAAGCACACAGCAAAAACCGTGTTTGATTTAGAGTTCCATGTGCATGTATCCCTATAGGGGAAAATGAAGTGAAACCTAAAATTTCAAAGTATTCCTGCAAACCAACTATTCAACCTAGAAGATCTAAATTTGGGCAGCCAAATGCAACTGGTCTACTTATCTTTCCTGTCGAGTTAACAACAAGTTAGGGTGAAAAAATATTTGCTGAGATTCCAGGAAACTCAAAGTTCTGTGCAATCACTGCAAATGCTTCCAATGAAAGTTTCTTTCCCTGGCCTCTGCTTAGGGTTACTTCAACAGAAAACAAAGCATAGAGATCGCACTGAGAACTAGTTGAGTGAGTTTCAGTTTCAAGCGGCTAGCATAAACCGTGTTTGATTTATAAGTCCAAATGCATACGTCCCTATCAGGAAAAGTGAAGTGAAACCTAAAAATTCAAAGTGTTCCTGCAAACGAACTTTTCAACCTAGAAGAATGACATTTGGGTAGCTAAGTGCAACTGGTATACTCATCTTTCCTGACAAGGGTCATGAAGATCAGGTGAGTAAATATTTGCAGAGATTCCAGTTCACTTGGAGCTCTGTTGAAGCTCTGTAAATGCTTTCTAAGGAAAGCCTATGTTCTTCGCCTCCACTTAGGACCACTTCAACAGGGAACAAAGCACAGAGAGTACACCAGGAACTAATTGAGTGAGTCAAGCTTCAAGCAGCTAGCACAAACAGTGTTTGATTTAGAGTTCCAAATGCATGTATTCCTATAGGTTAAAATGAAGTGAAACCCCCCAAATGCAATGTCTTCCTGAAAGCACATGCTTCAACTTAGAAGAACGAAATTTTGGCAGGCAAATGCAACTGGTATACTCATCTTTCTTACCTAGGATCAACAAGATCAAGGGAAAAATTATTCGCTGAAATTCCAGTAAACTTGGGAGTTTTGTGGAAGCTCTGCAAACACTTACATAAGAAAGCGTATTTTCCTTGCCTCTTCTTGGGGATACTTCAGCGGGGGACAATGCATAGAGAGTGCACTGAGAACTAATTGAGTGAGCCAAGTTTCAAACAGGTATCACAAACTGTGTTTGATTTAGCATTCCAAATGCATGTATTCACATAGGGAAAAAAGAAGTTAAACCTAAAAATTCAAAGTGTTCCTGCAAAGGAACTCTTCAACATAAGATTACGAAATTTGGGCTGCCAAGTGCAACCCATATACTCATTTTTGCTGCCAAGTTTCAACAAGATCGGGTGAAAAAACATTTGCTGAGAGTCCAGTAAACTCTTGAGTTCTGTGGATGCTCTACAAACACGTTCAAATGAAAGTCTATTTTTCGTTGCTCTGCTTAGGGGTACATAAACCGGTAACAAAGCATAGAGAGCACAATGAGAATTCATTCAGTGAGTCAAGTTTCAAGCAGCTAGCACAAACCGAGTTTGATTTAGATTTTCAAAAGCATGTATCCCTAGATGGGAAAATGTAGTAAAACCTAAATATTCAAAGTCATCCTGCAAAGGAATGCTTCAACCTAGCAGAACAAAATTTGTGCAGCCAAGCGCAACTGGTATACACCTTTTTCCTACCAAGTAACAACAAGATAGGGTGACAGAATATTTTCTGAGGTTTCCGTAATCTCTGAGTTTTTTGGAAGCTCGGTGAATACTTTCCAAAGAAAGTGTGTTTTCCTTGCCTCTGCTTAGGGCTACTGCAACAGGGAACAATGCATAGAGAGTGCACTGAGAACTAGTTGAATGAGTCAAGTTACAAGCACACAGCAAAAACCGTGTTTGATTTAGAGTTCCATGTGCATGTATCCCTATAGGGGAAAATGAAGTGAAACCTAAAATTTCAAAGTATTCCTGCAAACCAACTATTCAACCTAGAAGATCTAAATTTGGGCAGCCAAATGCAACTGGTCTACTTATCTTTCCTGTCGAGTTAACAACAAGTTAGGGTGAAAAAATATTTGCTGAGATTCCAGGAAACTCAAAGTTCTGTGCAATCACTGCAAATGCTTTCCAATGAAAGTTTCTTTCCCTGGCCTCTGCTTAGGGTTACTTCAACAGAAAACAAAGCATAGAGATCGCACTGAGAACTAGTTGAGTGAGTTTCAGTTTCAAGCGGCTAGCATAAACCGTGTTTGATTTATAAGTCCAAATGCATACGTCCCTATAAGGAAAAGTGAAGTGAAACCTAAAAATTCAAAGTGTTCCTGCAAACGAACTTTTCAACCTAGAAGAACGACATTTGGGTAGCTAAGTGCAACTGGTATACTCATCTTTCCTGACAAGGGTCATCAAGATCAGGTGAGTAAATATTTGCAGAGATTCCAGTTAACTTGGAGCTCTGTTGAAGCTCTGTAAATGCTTTCTAAGGGAAGCGTATGTTCCTCGCCTCCACTTAGGACCACTTCAACAGGGAACAAAGCACAGAGAGTACACCAGGAACTAATTGAGTGAGTCAAGCTTCAAGCAGCTAGCACAAACAGTGTTTGATTTAGAGTTCCAAATGCATGTATTCCTATAGGTTAAAATGAAGAGAAACCACCCAAATGCAATGTCTTCCTGAAAGCACATGCTTCAACTTAGAAGAACGAAATTTTGGCAGGCAAATGCAACTGGTATACTCATCTTTCGTACCTAGGATCAACAAGATCAAGTGAAAAAATATTCGCTGAAATTCCAGTAAACTTGGGAGTTTTGTGGAAGCTCTGCAAACACTTACATAAGAAAGCGTATTTTCCTTGCCTCTGCTTGGGGATACTTCAGCGGGGGACAATGCATAGAGAGTGCACTGAGAACTAATTGAGTGAGCCAAGTTTCAAACAGGTATCACAAACTGTGTTTGATTTAGCATTCCAAATGCATGTTTTCACATAGGGAAAAAAGAAGTTAAACCTAAAAATTCAAAGTGTTCCTGCAAAGGAACTCTTCAACATAAGATTACGAAATTTGGGCTGCCAAGTGCAACCCATATACTCATTTTTGCTGCCAAGTTTCAACAAGATCGGGTGAAAAAACATTTGCTGAGAGTCCAGTAAACTCTTGAGTTCTGTGGATGCTCTACAAACACGTTCAAATGAAAGTCTATTTTTCTTTGCTCTGCTTAGGGGTACATAAACCGGTAACAAAGCGTAGAGAGCACAATGAGAATTCATTCAGTGAGTCAAGTTTCAAGCAGCTAGCACAAACCGTGTTTGATTTAGATTTTCAAAAGCATGTATCCCTAGAGGGGAAAATGTAGTAAAACCTAAATATTCAAAGTCATCCTGCAATGGAATGCTTCAACCTAGCAGAACAAAATTTGTGCAGCCAAGCGCAACTGGTATACACCTTTTTCCTACCAAGTATCAACAAGATAGGGTGACAGAATATTTTCTGAGGTTTCCGTAATCTCTGAGTTTTTTGGAAGCTCGGTGAATACTTTCCAAAGAAAGTGTGTTTTCCTTGCCTCTGCTTAGGGCTACTTCAACAGGGAACAATGCATAGAGAGTGCACTGAGAACTAGTTGAATGAGTCAAGTTACAAGCACACAGCAAAAACCGTGTTTGATTTAGAGTTCCATGTGCATGTATCCCTATAGGGGAAAATGAAGTGATACCTAAAATTTCAAAGTATTCCTGCAAACCAACTATTCAACCTAGAAGATCTAAATTTGGGCAGCCAAATGCAACCGGTATACTTATCTTTCCTGTCGAGTTAAAACAAGTTAGGGTGAAAAAATATTTGCTGAGATTCCAGGAAACTCAAAGTTCTGTGCAATCACTGCAAATGCCTTCCAATGAAAGTTTCTTTCCCTGGCCTCTACTTAGGGTTACTTCAACAGATAACAAAGCATAGAGATCGCACTGAGAACTAGTTGAGTGAGTTTCAGTTTCAAGCGGCTAGCATAAACCGTGTTTGATTTATAAGTCCAAATGCATACGTCCCTATCAGGAAAAGTGAAGTGAAACCTAAAAATTCAAAGTGTTCCTGCAAACGAACTTTTCAACCCAGAAGAACGACATTTGGGTAGCTAAGTGCAACTGGTATCCTCATGTTTCCTGACAAGGGTCATCAAGATCAGGTGAGTAAATATTTGCAGAGATTCCAGTTCACTTGGAGCTCTGTTGAAGCTCTGTAAATGCTTTCTAAGGAAAGCGTATGTTCCTCGCCTCCACTTAGGGCCACTTCAACAGGGAACAAAGCACAGAGAGTACACCAGGAACTAATTGAGTGAGTCAAGCTTCAAGCAGCTAGCACAAACCGTGTTTGATTTAGAGTTCCAAATGCATGTATTCCTATAGGTTAAAATGAAGAGAAACCCCCCAAATGCAATGTCTTCCTGAAAGCACATGCTTCAACTTAGAAGAACGAAATTTTGGCAGGCAAATGCAACTGGTATACTCATTTTTCTTACCTAGGATCAACAAGATCAAGTGAAAAAATATTCGCTGAAATTCCAGTAAACATGGGAGTTTTGTGGAAGCTCTGCAAACACTTACATAAGAAAGCGTATTTTCCTTGCCTCTTCTTGGGGATACTTCAGCAGGGGACAATGCATAGAGAGTGCACTGAGAACTAATTGAGTGAGCCAAGTTTCAAACAGGTATCACAAACTGTGTTTGATTTAGCATTCCAAATGCATGCATTCACATAGGGAAAAAAGAAGTTAAACCTAAAAATTCAAAGTGTTCCTGCAAAGGAACTCTTCAACATAAGATTACGAAATTTGGGCTGCCAAGTGCAACCCATATACTCATTTTTGCTGCCAAGTTTCAACAAGATCGGGTGAAAAAACATTTGCTGAGAGTCCAGTAAACTCTTGAGTTCTGTGGATGCTCTACAAACACGTTCAAATGAAAGTCTATTTTTCGTTGCTCTGCTTAGGGGTACATAAACCGGTAACAAAGCATAGAGAGCACAATGAGAATTCATTCAGTGAGTCAAGTTTCAAGCAGCTAGCACAAACCGAGTTTGATTTAGATTTTCAAAAGCATGTATCCCTAGATGGGAAAATGTAGTAAAACCTAAATATTCAAAGTCATCCTGCAAAGGAATGCTTCAACCTAGCAGAACAAAATTTGTGCAGCCAAGCGCAACTGGTATACACCTTTTTCCTACCAAGTAACAACAAGATAGGGTGACAGAATATTTTCTGAGGTTTCCGTAATCTCTGAGTTTTTTGGAAGCTCGGTGAATACTTTCCAAAGAAAGTGTGTTTTCCTTGCCTCTGCTTAGGGCTACTTCAACAGGGAACAATGCATAGAGAGTGCACTGAGAACTAGTTGAATGAGTCAAGTTACAAGCACACAGCAAAAACCGTGTTTGATTTAGAGTTCCATGTGCATGTATCCCTATAGGGGAAAATGAAGTGAAACCTAAAATTTCAAAGTATTCCTGCAAACCAACTATTCAACCTAGAAGATCTAAATTTGGGCAGCCAAATGCAACTGGTCTACTTATCTTTCCTGTCGAGTTAACAACAAGTTAGGGTGAAAAAATATTTGCTGAGATTCCAGGAAACTCAAAGTTCTGTGCAATCACTGCAAATGCTTTCCAATGAAAGTTTCTTTCCCTGGCCTCTGCTTAGGGTTACTTCAACAGAAAACAAAGCATAGAGATCGCACTGAGAACTAGTTGAGTGAGTTTCAGTTTCAAGCGGCTAGCATAAACCGTGTTTGATTTATAAGTCCAAATGCATACGTCCCTATAAGGAAAAGTGAAGTGAAACCTAAAAATTCAAAGTGTTCCTGCAAACGAACTTTTCAACCTAGAAGAACGACATTTGGGTAGCTAAGTGCAACTGGTATACTCATCTTTCCTGACAAGGGTCATCAAGATCAGGTGAGTAAATATTTGCAGAGATTCCAGTTAACTTGGAGCTCTGTTGAAGCTCTGTAAATGCTTTCTAAGGGAAGCGTATGTTCCTCGCCTCCACTTAGGACCACTTCAACAGGGAACAAAGCACAGAGAGTACACCAGGAACTAATTGAGTGAGTCAAGCTTCAAGCAGCTAGCACAAACAGTGTTTGATTTAGAGTTCCAAATGCATGTATTCCTATAGGTTAAAATGAAGAGAAACCACCCAAATGCAATGTCTTCCTGAAAGCACATGCTTCAACTTAGAAGAACGAAATTTTGGCAGGCAAATGCAACTGGTATACTCATCTTTCGTACCTAGGATCAACAAGATCAAGTGAAAAAATATTCGCTGAAATTCCAGTAAACTTGGGAGTTTTGTGGAAGCTCTGCAAACACTTACATAAGAAAGCGTATTTTCCTTGCCTCTGCTTGGGGATACTTCAGCGGGGGACAATGCATAGAGAGTGCACTGAGAACTAATTGAGTGAGCCAAGTTTCAAACAGGTATCACAAACTGTGTTTGATTTAGCATTCCAAATGCATGTTTTCACATAGGGAAAAAAGAAGTTAAACCTAAAAATTCAAAGTGTTCCTGCAAAGGAACTCTTCAACATAAGATTACGAAATTTGGGCTGCCAAGTGCAACCCATATACTCATTTTTGCTGCCAAGTTTCAACAAGATCGGGTGAAAAAACATTTGCTGAGAGTCCAGTAAACTCTTGAGTTCTGTGGATGCTCTACAAACACGTTCAAATGAACGTCTATTTTTCTTTGCTCTGCTTAGGGGTACATAAACCGGTAACAAAGCGTAGAGAGCACAATGAGAATTCATTCAGTGAGTCAAGTTTCAAGCAGCTAGCACAAACCGTGTTTGATTTAGATTTTCAAAAGCATGTATCCCTAGAGGGGAAAATGTATAAAACCTAAATATTCAAAGTCATCCTGCAAAGGAATGCTTCAACCTAGCAGAACAAAATTTGTGCAGCCAAGCGCAACTGGTATACACCTTTTTCCTACCAAGTATCAACAAGATACGGTGACAGAATATTTGCTGAGGTTTCCGTAATCTCTGAGTTTTTTGGAAGCTCGGTGAATACTTTCCAAAGAAAGTGTGTTTTCCTTGCCTCTGCTTAGGGCTACTTCAACAGGGAACAATGAATAGAGAGGGCACCGAGAACTAGATGAATGAGTCAAGTTACAAGCACACAGCAAAAACCGTGTTTGATTTAGAGTTCCATGTGCATGTATCCCTATAGGGGAAAATGAAGTGAAACCTAAAATTTCAAAGTATTCCTGCAAACCAACTATTCAACCTAGAAGATCTAAATTTGGGCAGCCAAATGCAACCGGTCTACTTATCTTTCCTGTCGAGTTAACAACAAGTTAGGGTGAAAAAGTATTTGCTGAGATCCCAGGAAACTCAAAGTTCTGTGCAATCACTGCAAATGCTTTCCAATGAATGTTTCTTTCCCTGGCCAGTGCTTAGGGTTACTTCAACAGAAAACAAAGCATAGAGATCGCACTGAGAACTAGTTGAGTGAGTTTCAGTTTCAAGCAGCTAGCATAAACCGTGTTTGATTTATAAGTCCAAATGCATACGTCCCTATCAGGAAAAGTGAAGTGAAACCTAAAAATTCAAAGTGTTCCTGCAAACGAACTTTTCAACCTAGAAGAACGACATTTGGGTAGCTAAGTGCAACTGGTATCCTCATGTTTCCTGACAAGGGTCATCAAGATCAGGTGAGTAAATATTTGCAGAGATTCCAGTTCACTTGGAGCTCTGTTGAAGCTCTGTAAATGCTTTCTAAGGAAAGCGTATGTTCCTCGCCTCCACTTAGGGCCACTTCAACAGGGAACAAAGCACAGAGAGTACACCAGGAACTAATTGAGTGAGTCAAGCTTCAAGCAGCTAGCACAAACCGTGTTTGATTTAGAGTTCCAAATGCATGTATTCCTATAGGTTAAAATGAAGAGAAACCCCCCAAATGCAATGTCTTCCTGAAAGCACATGCTTCAACTTAGAAGAACGAAATTTTGGCAGGCAAATGCAACTGGTATACTCATTTTTCTTACCTAGGATCAACAAGATCAAGTGAAAAAATATTCGCTGAAATTCCAGTAAACATGGGAGTTTTGTGGAAGCTCTGCAAACACTTACATAAGAAAGCGTATTTTCCTTGCCTCTTCTTGGGGATACTTCAGCAGGGGACAATGCATAGAGAGTGCACTGAGAACTAATTGAGTGAGCCAAGTTTCAAACAGGTATCACAAACTGTGTTTGATTTAGCATTCCAAATGCATGTATTCACATAGGGAAAAAAGAAGTTAAACCTAAAAATTCAAAGTGTTCCTGCAAAGGAACTCTTCAACATAAGATTACAAAATTTGGGGTGCCAAGTGCAACCCATATACTCATTTTGCTGCCGAGTTTCAACAAGATCGGGTGAAAAAACATTTGCTGAGAGTCCAGTAAACTCTTGAGTTCTGTGGATGCTCTACAAACACGTTCAAATGAAAGTCTATTTTTCGTTGCTCTGCTTAGGGGTACATAAACCGGTAACAAAGCGTAGAGAGCACAATGAGAATTCATTCAGTGAGTCAAGTTTCAAGCAGCTAGCACAAACCGTGTTTGATTTAGATTTTCAAAAGCATGTATCCCTAGAGGGGAAAATGTAGTAAAACCTAAATATTCAAAGTCATCCTGCAAAGGAATGCTTCAACCTAGCAGAACAAAATTTGTGCAGCCAAGCGCAACTGGTATACACCTTTTTCCTACCAAGTATCAACAAGATACGGTGACAGAATATTTGCTGAGGTTTCCGTAATATCTGAGTTTTTTGGAAGCTCGGTGAATACTTTCCAAAGAAAGTGTGTTTTCCTTGCCTCTGCTTAGGGCTACTTCAACAGGGAACAATGCATAGAGAGTGCACTGAGAACTAGTTGAATGAGTCAAGTTACAAGCACACAGCAAAAACCGTGTTTGATTTAGAGTTCCATGTGCATGTATCCCTATAGGGGAAAATGAAGTGAAACCTAAAATTTCAAAGTATTCCTGCAAACCAACTATTCAACCTAGAAGATCTAAATTTGGGCAGCCAAATGCAACTGGTCTACTTATCTTTCCTGTCGAGTTAACAACAAGTTAGGGTGAAAAAATATTTGCTGAGATTCCAGGAAACTCAAAGTTCTGTGGAATCACTGCAAATGCTTTCCAATGAAAGTTTCTTTCCCTGGCCTCTGCTTAGGGTTACTTCAACAGAAAACAAAGCATAGAGATCGCACTGAGAACTAGTTGAGTGAGTTTCAGTTTCAAGCGGCTAGCATAAACCGTGTTTGATTTATAAGTCCAAATGCATACGTCCCTATCAGGAAAAGTGAAGTGAAACCTAAAAATTCAAAGTGTTCCTGCAAACGAACTTTTCAACCTAGAAGAACGACATTTGGGTAGCTAAGTGCAACTGGTATACTCATCTTTCCTGACAAGGGTCATCAAGATCAGGTGAGTAAATATTTGCAGAGATTCCAGTTGACTTGGAGCTCTGTTGAAGCTCTGTAAATGCTTTCTAAGGAAAGCGTATGTTCCTCGCCTCCACTTAGGACCACTTCAACAGGGAACAAAGCACAGAGAGTACACAAGGAACTAATTGAGTTAGTCAAGCTTCAAGCAGCTAGCACAAACAGTGTTTGATTTAGAGTTCCAAATGCATGTATTCCTATAGGTTAAAATGAAGAGAAACCCCCCAAAAGCAATGTCTTCCTGAAAGCACATGCTTCAACTTAGAAGAACGAAATTTTGGCAGGCAAATGCAACTGGTATACTCATCTTTCTTACCTAGGATCAACAAGATCAAGTGAAAAAATATTCGCTGAAAGTCCAGTAAACTTGGGAGTTTTGTGGAAGCTCTGCAAACACTTACATAAGAAAGCGTATTTTCCTTGCCTCTGCTTGGGGATACTTCAGCGGGGGACAATGCATAGAGAGTGCACTGAGAACTAATTGAGTGAGCCAAGTTTCAAACAGGTATCACAAACTGTGTTTGATTTAGCATTCCAAATGCATGTATTCACATAGGGAAAAAAGAAGTTAAACCTAAAAATTCAAAGTGTTCCTGCAAAGGAACTCTTCAACATAAGATTACGAAATTTGGGCTGCCAAGTGCAACCCATATACTCATTTTTGCTGCCAAGTTTCAACAAGATCGGGTGAAAAAACATTTGCTGAGAGTCCAGTAAACTCTTGAGTTCTGTGGATGCTCTACAAACACGTTCAAATGAAAGTCTATTTTTCTTTGCTCTGCTTAGGGGTACATAAACCGGTAACAAAGCGTAGAGAGCACAATGAGAATTCATTCAGTGAGTCAAGTTTCAAGAAGCTAGCACAAACCGTGTTTGATTTAGATTTTCAAAAGCATGTATCCCTAGAGGGGAAAATGTAGTAAAACCTAAATATACAAAGTCATCCTGCAAAGGAATGCTTCAACCAGCAGAACAAAATTTGTGCAGCCAAGCGCAACTGGTATACACCTTTTTCCTACCAAGTATCAACAAGATAGGGTGACAAAATATTTGCTGAGGTTTCCGTAATCTCTGAGATTTTTGGAAGCTCGGTGAATACTTTCCAAAGTAAGTGTGTTTTCCTTGCCTCTGCTTAGGGCTACTTCAACAGGGAACAATGCATAGAGAGTGCACTGAGAACTAGTTGAATGAGTCAAGTTACAAGCACACAGCAAAAACCGTGTTTGATTTAGAGTTCCATGTGCATGTATCCCTATAGGGGAAAATGAAGTGAAACCTAAAATTTCAAAGTATTCCTGCAAACCAACTATTCAACCTAGAAGATCTAAATTTGGGCAGCCAAATGCAACCGGTATACTTATCTTTCCTGTCGAGTTAAGAACAAGTTAGGGTGAAAAAATATTTGCTGAGATTCCAGGAAACTCAAAGTTCTGTGGAATCACTGCAAATGCTTTCCAATGAAAGTTTCTTTCCCTGGCCTCTGCTTAGGGTTACTTCAACAGAAAACAAAGCATAGAGATCGCACTGAGAACTAGTTGAGTGAGTTTCAGTTTCAAGCAGCTAGCATAAACCGTGTTTGATTAATAAGTCCAAATGCATACGTCCCTATAAGGAAAAGTGAAGTGAAACCTAAAAATTCAAAGTGTTCCTGCAAACGAACTTTTCAACCCAGAAGAACGACATTTGGGTAGCTAAGTGCAACTGGTATACTCATCTTTCCTGACAAGGGTCATCAAGATCAGGTGAGTAAATATTTGCAGAGATTCCAGTTAACTTGGAGCTCTGTTGAAGCTCTGTAAATTCTTTCTAAGGGAAGCGTATGTTCCTCGCCTCCACTTAGGACCACTTCAACAGGGAACAAAGCACAGAGAGTACACCAGGAACTAATTGAGTGAGTCAAGCTTCAAGCAGCTAGCACAAACAGTGTTTGATTTAGAGTTCCAAATGCATGTATTCCTATAGGTTAAAATGAAGAGAAACCCCCCAAATGCAATGTCTTCCTGAAAGCACATGCTTCAACTTAGAAGAACGAAATTTTGGCAGGCAAATGCAACTGGTATACTCATCTTTCTTACCTAGGATCAACAAGATCAAGTGAAAAAATATTCGCTGAAATTCCAGTAAACTTGGGAGTTTTGTGGAAGCTCTGCAAACACTTACATAAGAAAGCGTATTTTCCTTTCCTCTGCTTGGGGATACTTCAGCGGGGGACAATGCATAGAGAGTGCACTGAGAGTTAATTGAGTGAGCCAAGTTTCCAACAGGTATCACAAACTGTGTTTGATTTAGCATTCCAAATGCATGTATTCACATAGGGAAAAAAGAAGTTAAACCTAAAAATTCAAAGTTTTCCTGCAAAGGAACTCTTCAACATAAGATTACAAAATTTGGGCTGCCAAGTGCAACCCATATACTCATTTTTACTGCCAAGTTTCAACAAGATCGGGTGAAAAAACATTTGCTGAGAGTCCAGTAAACTCTTGAGTTCTGTGGATGCTCTTCAAACACGTTCAAATGAAAGTCTATTTTTCTTTGCTCTGCTTAGGGGTAAATAAACCGGTAACAAGGGTAGAGAGCACAATGAGAATTCATTCAGTGAGTCAAGTTTCAAGCAGCTAGCACAAACCGTGTTTGATTTAGATTTTCAAAAGCATGTATCCCTAGAGGGGAAAATGTAGTAAAACCTAAATATTCAAAGTCATCCTGCAAAGGAATGCTTCAACCTAGCAGAACAAAATTTGTGCAGCCAAGCGCAACTGGTATACACCTTTTTCCTACCAAGAATCAACAAGATAGGGTGACAAAATATTTGCTGAGGTTTCCGTAATCTCTGAGTTTTTTGGAAGCTCGGTGAATACTTTCCAAAGAAAGTGTGTTTTCCTTGCCTCTGCTTAGGGCTACTTCAACAGGGAACAATGCATAGAGAGTGCACTGAGAACTAGTTGAATGAGTCAAGTTACAAGCACACAGCAAAAACCGTGTTTGATTTAGAGTTCCATGTGCAGGCATCCCTATAGGGGAAAATGAAGTGAAACCTAAAATTTCAAAGTATTCCTGCAAACCAACTATTCAACCTAGAAGATCTAAATTTGGGCAGCCAAATGCAACCGGTATACTTATCTTTCCTGTTGAGTTAACAACAAGTTAGGGTGAAAAAATATTTGCTGAGATTCCAGGAAACTCAAAGTTCTGTGCAATCACTGCAAATGCTTTCCAATGAAAGTTTCTTTCCCTGGCCTCTGCTTAGGGTTACTTCAACAGAAAACAAAGCATAGAGATCGCACTGAGAACTAGTTGAGTGAGTTTCAGTTTCAAGCAGCTAGCATAAACCGTGTTTGATTTATAAGTCCAAATGCATACGTCCCTATAAGGAAAAGTGAAGTGAAACCTAAAAATTCAAAGTGTTCCTGCAAACGAACTTTTCATCCTAGAAGAACGACATTTGGGTAGCTAAGTGCAACTGGCATACTCATCTTTCCTGACAAGGGTCATCAAGATCAGGTGAGTAAATATTTGCAGAGATTCCAGTTAACTTGGAGCTCTGTTGAAGCTCTGTAAATGCTTTCTAAGGAAAGCGTATGTTCCTCGCCTCCACTTAGGACCACTTCAACAGGGAACAAAGCACAGAGAGTACACCAGGAACTAATTGAGTGAGTCAAGCTTCAAGCAGCTAGCACAAACAGTGTTTGATTTAGAGTTCCAAATGCATGGATTCCTATAGGTTAAAATGAAGAGAAACCCCCCAAATGCAATGTCTTCCTGAAAGCACATGCTTCAACTTAGAAGAACGAAATTTTGGCAGGCAAATGCAACTGGTATACTCATCTTTCTTACCTAGGATCAAGAAGATCAAGTGAAAAAATATTCGCTGAAAGTCCAGTAAACTTGGGAGTTTTGTGGAAGCTCTGCAAACACTTACATAAGAAAGCGTATTTTCCTTGCCTCTGCTTGGGGATACTTCAGCGGGGGACAATGCATAGAGAGTGCACTGAGAACTAATTGAGTGAGCCAAGTTTCAAACAGGTATCACAAACTGTGTTTGATTTAGCATTCCAAATGCATGTATTCACATAGGGAAAAAAGAAGTTAAACCTAAAAATTCAAAGTGTTCCTGCAAAGGAACTCTTCAACATAAGATTACGAAATTTGGGCTGCCAAGTGCAACCCATATACTCATTTTTGCTGCCAAGTTTCAACAAGATCGGGTGAAGAAACATTTGCTGAGAGTCCAGTAAACTCTTGAGTTCTGTGGATGCTCTACAAACACGTTCAAATGAAAGTCTATTTTTCTTTGCTCTGCTTAGGGGTACATAAACCGGTAACAAAGCGTAGAGAGCACAATGAGAATTCATTCAGTGAGTCAAGTTTCAAGCAGCTAGCACAAACCGTGTTTGATTTAGATTTTCAAAAGCATGTATCCCTAGAGGGGAAAATGTAGTAAAACCTAAATATTCAAAGTCATCCTGCAATGGAATGCTTCAACCTAGCAGAACAAAATTTGTGCAGCCAAGCGCAACTGGTATACACCTTTTTCCTACCAAGAATCAACAAGATAGGGTGACAAAATATTTGCTGAGGTTTCCGTAATCTCTGAGTTTTTTGGAAGCTTGGTGAATACTTTCCAAAGAAAGTGTGTTTTCCTTGCCTCTGCTTAGGGCTACTTCAACAGGGAACAATGCATAGAGAGTGCACTGAGAACTAGTTGAAAGAGTCAAGTTACAACCACACAGCAAAAACCGTGTTTGATTTAGAGTTCCATGTGCAGGCATCCCTATAGGGGAAAATGAAGTGAAACCTAAAATTTCAAAGTATTCCTGCAAACCAACTATTCAACCTAGAAGATCTAAATTTGGGCAGCCAAATGCAACTGGTCTACTTATCTTTCCTGTCGAGTTAACAACAAGTTAGGGTGAAAAAATATTTGCTGAGATTCCAGGAAACTCAAAGTTCTGTGCAATCACTGCAAATGCTTTCCAATGAAAGTTTCTTTCCCTGGCCTCTGCTTAGGGTTACTTCAACAGAAAACAAAGCATAGAGATCGCACTGAGAACTAGTTGAGTGAGTTTCAGTTTCAAGCAGCTAGCATAAACCGTGTTTGATTTATAAGTCCAAATGCATACGTTCCTATAAGGAAAAGTGAAGTGAAACCTAAAAATTCAAAGTGTTCCTGCAAACGAACTTTTCATCCTAGAAGAACGACATTTGGGTAGCTAAGTGCAACTGGCATACTCATCTTTCCTGACAAGGGTCATCAAGATCAGGTGAGTAAATATTTGCAGAGATTCCAGTTAACTTGGAGCTCTGTTGAAGCTCTGTAAATGCTTTCTAAGGAAAGCGTATGTTCCTCGCCTCCACTTAGGACCACTTCAACAGGGAACAAAGCACAGAGAGTACACCAGGAACTAATTGAGTGAGTCAAGCTTCAAGCAGCTAGCACAAACAGTGTTTGATTTAGAGTTCCAAATGCATGGATTCCTATAGGTTAAAATGAAGAGAAACCCCCCAAATGCAATGTTTTCCTGAAAGCACATGCTTCAACTTAGAAGAACAAAATTTTGGCAGTCAAATGCAACTGGTATACTCATCTTTCTTACCTAGGATCAACAAGATCAAGTGAAAAAATATTCGCTGAAAGTCCAGTAAACTTGGGAGTTTTGTGGAAGCTCTGCAAACACTTACATAAGAAAGCGTATTTTCCTTGCCTCTGCTTGGGGATACTTCAGCGGGGGACAATGCATAGAGAGTGCACTGAGAACTAATTGAGTGAGCCAAGTTTCAAACAGGTATCACAAACTGTGTTTGATTTAGCATTCCAAATGCATGTATTCACATAGGGAAAAAAGAAGTTAAACCTAAAAATTCAAAGTGTTCCTGCAAAGGAACTCTTCAACATAAGATTACGAAATTTGGGCTGCCAAGTGCAACCCATATACTCATTTTTGCTGCCAAGTTTCAACAAGATCGGGTGAAGAAACCTTTGCTGAGAGTCCAGTAAACTCTTGAGTTCTGTGGATGCTCTACAAACACGTTCAAATGAAAGTCTATTTTTCTTTGCTCTGCTTAGGGGTACATAAACCGGTAACAAAGCGTAGAGAGCACAATGAGAATTCATTCAGTGAGTCAAGTTTCAAGCAGCTAGCACAAACCGTGTTTGATTTAGATTTTCAAAAGCATGTATCCCTAGAGGGGAAAATGTAGTAAATCCTAAATATTCAAAGTCATCCTGCAATGGAATGCTTCAACCTAGCAGAACAAAATTTGTGCAGCCAAGCGCAACTGGTATACACCTTTTTCCTACCAAGAATCAACAAGATAGGGTGACAAAATATTTGCTGAGGTTTCCGTAATCTCTGAGTTTTTTGGAAGCTCGGTGAATACTTTCCAAAGAAAGTGTGTTTTCCTTGCCTCTGCTTAGGGCTACTTCAACAGGGAACAATGCATAGAGAGTGCACTGAGAGCTAGTTGAATGAGTCAAGTTACAACCACACAGCAAAAACCGTGTTTGATTTAGAGTTCCATGTGCAGGCATCCCTATAGGGGAAAATGAAGTGAAACCTAAAATTTCAAAGTATTCCTGCAAACCAACTATTCAACCTAGAAGATGTAAATTTGGGCAGCCAAATGCAACCGGTATACTTATCTTTCCTGTCGAGTTAACAACAAGTTAGGGTGAAAAAATATTTGCTGAGATTCCAGGAAACTCATAGTTCTGTGGAATCACTGCAAATGCTTTCCAATGAAAGTTTCTTTCCCTGGCCTCTGCTTAGGGTTACTTCAACAGAAAACAAAGCATAGAGATCGCACTGAGAACTAGTTGAGTGAGTTTAAGTTTCAAGCAGCTAGCATAAACCGTGTTTGATTTATAAGTCCAAATGCATACGTCCCTATAAGGAAAAGTGAAGTGAAACCTAAAAATTCAAAGTGTTCCTGCAAACGAACTTTTCATCCTAGAAGAACGACATTTGGGTAGCTAAGTGCAACTGGCATACTCATCTTTCCTGACAAGTGTCATCAAGATCAGGTGAGTAAATATTTGCAGAGATTCCAGTTAACTTGGAGCTCTGTTGAAGCTCTGTAAATGCTTTCTCAGGAAAGCGTATGTTCCTCGCCTCCACTTAGGACCACTTCAACAGGGAACAAAGCACAGAGAGTACACCAGGAACTAATTGAGTGAGTCAAGCTTCAAGCAGCTAGCACAAACAGTGTTTGATTTAGAGTTCCAAATGCATGGATTCCTATAGGTTAAAATGAAGAGAAACCCCCCAAATGCAATGTCTTCCTGAAAGCACATGCTTCAACTTAGAAGAACGAAATTTTGGCAGGCAAATGCAACTGGTATACTCATCTTTCTTACCTAGGATCAACAAGATCAAGTGAAAAAATATTCGCTGTAATTCCAGTAAACTTGGGAGTTTTGTGGAAGCTCTGCAAACACTTACATAAGAAAGCGTATTTTCCTTGCCTCTGCTTGGGGATACTTCAGCGGGGGACAATGCATAGAGAGTGCACTGAGAACTAATTGAGTGAGCCAAGTTTCAAACAGGTATCACAAACTGTGTTTGATTTAGCATTCCAAATGCATGTATTCACATAGGGAAAAAAGAAGTTAAACCTAAAAATTCAAAGTGTTCCTGCAAAGGAACTCTTCAACATAAGATTACGAAATTTGGGCTGCCAAGTGCAACCCATATACTAATTTTTGCTGCCAAGTTTCAACAAGATAGGGTGAAGAAACATTTGCTGAGAGTCCAGTAAACTCTTGAGTTCTGTGGATGCTCTACAAACACGTTCAAATGAAAGTCTATTTTTCTTTGCTCTGCTTAGGGGTACATAAACCGGTAACAAAGCGTAGAGAGCACAATGAGAATTCATTCAGTGAGTCAAGTTTCAAGCAGCTAGCACAAACCGTGTTTGATTTAGATTTTCAAAAGCATGTATCCCTAGAGGGGAAAATGTAGTAAAACCTAAATATTCAAAGTCATCCTGCAATGGAATGCTTCAACCTAGCAGAACAAAATTTGTGCAGCCAAGCGCAACTGGTATACACCTTTTTCCTACCAAGAATCAACAAGATAGGGTGACAAAATATTTGCTGAGGTTTCCGTAATCTCTGAGTTTTTTGGAAGCTCGGTGAATACTTTCCAAAGAAAGTGTGTTTTCCTTGCCTCTGCTTAGGGCTACTTCAACAGGGAACAATGCATAGAGAGTGCACTGAGAACTAGTTGAAAGAGTCAAGTTACAAGCACACAGCAAAAACCGTGTTTGATTTAGAGTTCCATGTGCAGGCATCCCTATAGGGGAAAATGAAGTGAAACCTAAAATTTCAAAGTATTCCTGCAAACCAACTATTCAACCTAGAAGATCTAAATTTGGGCAGCCAAATGCAACCGGTGTACTTATCTTTCCTGTCGAGTTAACAACAAGTTAGGGTGAAAAAATATTTGCTGAGATTCCAGGAAACTCAAAGTTCTGTGGAATCACTGCAAATGCTTTCCAATGAAAGTTTCTTTCCCTGGCCTCTGCTTAGGGTTACTTCAACAGAAAACAAAGCATAGAGATCGCACTGAGAACTAGTTGAGTGAGTTTCAGTTTCAAGCAGCTAGCATAAACCGTGTTTGATTTATAAGTCCAAATGCATACGTTCCTATAAGGAAAAGTGAAGTGAAACCTAAAAATTCAAAGTGTTCCTGCAAACGAACTTTTCATCCTAGAAGAACGACATTTGGGTAGCTAAGTGCAACTGGCATACTCATCTTTCCTGACAAGGGTCATCAAGATCAGGTGAGTAAATATTTGCAGAGATTCCAGTTAACTTGGAGCTCTGTTGAAGCTCTGTAAATGCTTTCTAAGGAAAGCGTATGTTCCTCGCCTCCACTTAGGACCACTTCAACAGGGAACAAAGCACAGAGAGTACACCAGGAACTAATTGAGTGAGTCAAGCTTCAAGCAGCTAGCACAAACAGTGTTTGATTTAGAGTTCCAAATGCATGGATTCCTATAGGTTAAAATGAAGAGAAACCCCCCAAATGCAATATCTTCCTAAAAGCACATGCTTCAACTTAGAAGAACGAAATTTTGGCAGGCAAATGCAACTGGTATACTCATCTTTCTTACCTAGGATCAACAAGATCAAGTGAAAAAATATTCGCTGAAATTCCAGTAAACTTGGGAGTTTTGTGGAAGCTCTGCAAACACTTACATAAGAAAGCGTATTTTCCTTGCCTCTGCTTGGGGATACTTCAGCGGGGGACAATGCATAGAGAGTGCACTGAGAACTAATTGAGTGAGCCAAGTTTCAAACAGGTATCACAAACTGTGTTTGATTTAGCATTCCAAATGCATGTATTCACATAGGGAAAAAAGAAGTTAAACCTAAAAATTCAAAGTGTTCCTGCAAAGGAACTCTTCAACATAAGATTACGAAATTTGGGCTGCCAAGTGCAACCCATATACTCATTTTTGCTGCCAAGTTTCAACAAGATCGGGTGAAGAAACATTTGCTGAGAGTCCAGTAAACTCTTGAGTTCTGTGGATGCTCTACAAACACGTTCAAATGAAAATCTATTTTTCTTGGCTCTGCTTAGGGGTACATAAACCGGTAACAAAGCATAGAGAGCACAATGAGAATTCATTCAGTGAGTCAAGTTTCAAGCAGCTAGCACAAACCGTGTTTGATTTAGATTTTCAAAAGCATGTATCCCTAGAGGGGAAAATGTAGTAAAACCTAAATATTCAAAGTCATCCTGCAAAGGAATGCTTCCACCTAGCAGAACAAAATTTGTGCAGCCCAGCGAAACTTTTATACTCCTTTTTCCTACCAAGTATCAACAAGATAGGGTGACAAAATATTTGCTGAGGTTTCCGTAATCTCTGAGTTTTTTGGAAGCTCGGTGAATACTTTCCAAAGAAAGTGTGTTTTCCTTGCCTCTGCTTAGGGATACTTCAACAGGGAACAATGCATAGAGAGTGCACTGAGCACTAGTTGAATGAGTCAAGTTACAAGCACACAGCAAAAACCGTGTTTGATTTAGAGTTCCATGTGCATGTATCCATATAGGGGAAAATGAAGTGAAACCTAAAATTTCAAAGTATTCCTGCAAACCAACTATTCAACCTAGAAGATCTAATTTTGGGCAGCCAAATGCAACCGGTATACTTATCTTTCCTGTCGAGTTAACAACATGTTAGGGTGAAAAAATATTTGCTGAGATTCCAGGAAACTCAAAGTTCTGTGCAATCACTGGAAATGCTTTCCAATGAAAGTGTCTTTCCCTGGCCTCTGTTTAGGGTTACTTCAACAGAAAACAAAGCATAGAGATCGCACTGAGAACTAGTTGAGTGAGTTTCAGTTTCAAGCAGCTAGCATAAACCGTGTTTGATGTATAAGTCCAAATGCATATGTCCCTATCAGGAAATGTGAAGTGAAACCTAAAAATTCAAAGTGTTCCTGCAAACGAACTTTTCAACCTAGAAGAAAGACATTTGGGTACCTAAGTGCAACTGGTATACTCATCTTTCCTGACAAGGGTCATCAAGATCAGGTGAGTAAATATTTGCAGAGATTCCAGTTAACTTGGAGCTCTGTTGAAGCTCTGTAAATGCTTTCTAAGGGAAGCGTATGTTCCTCGCCTCCACTTAGGACCACTTCAACAGGGAACAAAGCACAGAGAGTACACCAGGAACTAATTGAGTGAGTCAAGCTTCAAGCAGCTAGCACAAACAGTGTTTGATTTAGAGTTCCAAATGCATGTATTCCTATAGGTTAAAATGAAGAGAAACCACCCAAATGCAATGTCTTCCTGAAAGCACATGCTTCAACTTAGAAGAACGAAATTTTGGCAGGCAAATGCAACTGGTATACTCATCTTTCTTACCTAGGATCAACAAGATCAAGTGAAAAAGTATTCGCTGAAATTCCAGTAAACTTGGGAGTTTTGTGGAAGCTCTGCAAACACTTACATAAGAAATCGTATTTTCCTTGCCTCTGCTTGGGGATACTTCAGCGGGGGACAATGCATAGAGAGTGCACTGAGAACTAATTGAGTGAGCCAAGTTTCAAACAGGTATCACAAACTGTGTTTGATTTAGCATTCCAAATGCATGTATTCACATAGGGAAAAAAGAAGTTAAACCTAAAAATTCAAAGTGTTCCTGCAAAGGAACTCTTCAACATAAGATTACGAAATTTGGGCTGCCAAGTGCAAACCATATACTCATTTTTGCTGCCAAGTTTCAACAAGATCGGGTGAAAAAACATTTGCTGAGAGTCCAGTAAACTCTTGAGTTCTCTGGATGCTCTACAAACAAGTTTAAATGAAAGTCCATTTTTCTTTGCTCTGCTTAGGGGTACATAAACCGGTAACGAAGCGTAGAGAGCACAATGAGAATTCATTCAGTGAGTCAAGTTTCAAGCAGCTAGCACAAACCGTGTTTGATTTAGATTTTCAAAAGCATGTATCCCTAGAGGGGAAAATGTAGTAAAACCTAAATATTCAAAGTCATCCTGCAAAGGAATGCTTCCACCTAGCAGAACAAAATTTGTGCAGCCAAGCACAACTGGTATACACCTTTTTCCTACCAAGTATCAACAAGATAGGGTGACAAAATATTTGCTGAGGTTTCCGTAATCTCTGAGTTTTTTGGAAGCTCGGTGAATACTTTCCAAAGAACGTGTCTTTTCCTTGCCTCTGCTTAGGGCTACTTCAACAGGGAACAATGCATAGAGAGTGCACTGAGAACTAGTTGAATGAGTCAAGTTACAAGCACACAGCAAAAACCGTGTTTGATTTAGAGTTCCATGTGCATGTATCCCTATAGGGGAAAATGAAGTGAAACCTAAAATTTCAAAGTATTCCTGCAAACCAACTATTCAACCTAGAAGATCTAAATTTGGGCAGCCAAATGCAAACGGTATACTTATCTTTCCTGTCAAGTTAACAACAAGTTAGGGTGAAAAAATATTTGCTGAGATTCCAGGAAACTCAAAGTTCTGTGCAATCACTGCAAATGCATTCCAATGAAAGTTTCTTTCCCTGGCCTCTGCTTAGGGTTACTTCAACAGAAAACAAAGCATAGAGATCGCACTGAGAACTAGTTGAGTGAATTTCAGTTTCAAGCAGCTAGCATAAACCGTGTTTGATGTATAAGTCCAAATGCATACGTCCCTATCAGGAAAAGTGAAGTGAAACCTAAAAATTCAAAGTGTTCCTGCAAACGAACTTTTCAACCTAGAAGAACGACATTTGGGTAGCTACGTGCAACTGGTATACTCATCTTTCCTGACAAGGGTCATCAAGATCAGGTGAGTAAATATTTGCAGAGATTCCAGTTAACTTGGAGCTCTGTTGAAGCTCTGTAAATTCTTTCTAAGGGAAGCGTATGTTCCTCGCCTGCACTTAGGACCACTTCAACAGGGAACAAAGCACAGAGAGTACACCAGGAACTAATTGAGTGAGTCAAGCTTCAAGCAGCTAGCACAAACAGTGTTTGATTTAGAGTTCCAAATGCATGTATTCCTATAGGTTAAAATGAAGAGAAACCACCCAAATGCAATGTCTTCCTGAAAGCACATGCTTCAACTTAGAAGACCGAAATTTTGGCAGGCAAATGCAACTGGTATACTCATCTTTCTTACCTAGGATCAACAAGATCAAGTGAAAAAGTATTCGCTGAAATTCCAGTAAACTTGGGTGTTTTGTGGAAGCTCTGCAAACACTTACATAAGAAAGCGTATTTTCCTTGCCTCTTCTTGGGGATACTTCAGCGGGGGACAATGCATAGAGAGTGCACTGAGAACTAATTGAGTGAGCCAAGTTTCCAACAGGTATCACAAACTGTGTTTGATTTAGCATTCCAAATGCATGTATTCACATAGGGAAAAAAGAAGTTAAACCTAAAAATTCAAAGTGTTCCTGCAAAGGAACTCTTCAACATAAGATTACGAAATTTGGGCTGCCAAGTGCAACCCATATACTCATTTTTGCTGCCAAGTTTCAACAAGATCGGGTGAAAAAACATTTGCTGAGAGTCCAGTAAACTCTTGAGTTCTGTGGATGCTCTACAAACAAGTTTAAATGAAAGTCCATTTTTACTTGCTCTGCTTAGGGGTACATAAACCGGTAACGAAGCGTAGAGAGCACAATGAGAATTCATTCAGTGAGTCAAGTTTCAAGCAGCTAGCACAAACCGTGTTTGATTTAGATTTTCAAAAGCATGTATCCCTAGAGGGGAAAATGTAGTAAAACCTAAATATTCAAAGTCATCCTGCAAAGGAATGCTTCAACCTAGCAGAATAAAATTTGTGCAGCCAAGCGCAACTGGTACACACCTTTTTCCTACCAAGTATCAACAAGATAGGGTGACAGAATATTTGCTGAGGTTTCCGTAATCTCTGAGATTTTTGGAAGCTCGGTGAATACTTTCCAAAGAAAGTGTGTTTTCCTTGCCTCTGCTTAGGGCTACTTCAACAGTTAAGAATGCATAGAGAGTGCACTGAGAACAAGTTGAATGAGTCAAGTTACAAGCACACAGCAAAAACCGTGTTTGATTTAGAGTTCCATGTGCATGTATCCCTATAGGGAAAAATGAAGTCAAACCTAAAATATCAAAGTATTCCTGGAAACCAACTATTCAACCTAGAAGATCTAAATTTGGGCAGCCAAATGCAACCGGTATACTTATCTTTCCTGTCGAGTTAACAACAAGTTAGGGTGAAAAAATATTTGCTGAGATTCCAGGAAACTCAAAGTTCTGTGCAATCACTGCAAATGCTTTCCAATGAAAGTTTCTTTCCCTGGCCTCTGCTTAGGGTTACTTCAACAGAAAACAAAGCATAGAGATCGCACTGAGAACTAGTTGAGTGAGTTTCAGTTTCAAGCAGCTAGCATAAACCGTGTTTGATTTATAAGTCCAAATGCATACGTCCCTATAAGGAAAAGTGAAGTGAAACCTAAAAATTCAAAGTGTTCCTGCAAACGAACTTTTCAACCTAGAAGAACGACTTTTGGGTAGCTAAGTGCAACTGGTATACTCATCTTTCCTGACAAGGGTCATCAAGATCAGGTGAGTAAATATTTGCAAAGATTCCAGTTAACTTGGAGCTCTGTTGAAGCTCTGTAAATGCTTTCTAAGGGAAGCGTATGTTCCTCGCCTCCACTTAGGACCACTTCAACAGGGAACAAAGCACAGAGAGTACACCAGGAACTAATTGAGTGAGTCAAGCTTCAAGCAGCTAGCACAAACAGTGTTTGATTTAGAGTTCCAAATGCATGTATTCCTATAGGTTAAAATGAAGAGAAACCCCTCAAATGCAATGTCTTCCTGAAAGCACATGCTTCAACTTAGAAGAACGAAATTTTGGCAGGCAAATGCAACTGGTATACTCATCTTTCTTACCTAGGATCAACAAGATCAAGTGAAAAAGTATTCGCTGAAATTCCAGTAAACTTGGGAGTTTTGTGGAAGCTCTGCAAACACTTACATAAAAAGCGTATTTTCCTTGCCTCTGCTTGGGGATACTTCAGCGGGGGACAATGCATAGAGAGTGCACTGAGAACTAATTGAGTGAGCCAAGTTTCCAACAGGTATCACAAACTGTGTTTGATTTAGCATTCCAAATGCATGTATTCACATAGGGAAAAAAGAAGTTAAACCTAAAAATTCAAAGTGTTCCTGCAAAGGAACTCTTCAACATAAGATTACGAAATTTGGGCTGCCATGTGCAACCCATATACTCATTTTTGCTGCCAAGTTTCAACAAGATCGGGTGAAAAAACATTTGCTGAGAGTCCAGTAAACTCTTGAGTTCTGTGGATGCTCTACAAACTAGTTTAAATGAAAGTCCATTTTTCTTTGCTCTGCTTAGGGGTACATAAACCGGTAACAAAGCGTAGAGAGCACAATGAGAATTCATTCAGTGAGTCAAGTTTCAAGCAGCTAGCACAAACCGTGTTTGATTTAGATTTTCAAAAGCATGTATCCCGAGAGGGGAAAATGTAGTAAAACCTAAATATTCAAAGTCATCCTGCAAAGGAATGCTTCCACCTAGCAGAACAAAATTTGTGCAGCCAAGCGCAACTGGTACACACCTTTTTCCTACCAAGTATCAACAAGATAGGGTGACAGAATATTTGCTGAGGTTTCTGTAATCTCTGAGTTTTTTGGAAGCTCGGTGAATACTTTCCAAAGAAAGTGTGTTTTCCTTGCCTCTGCTTAGGGCTACTTCAACAGGGAACAATGCATAGAGAGTGCACTGAGAACTAGTTGAATGAGTCAAGTTACAAGCACACAGCAAAACCCGTGTTTGATTTAGAGTTCCATGTGCACGTATCCCTATAGGGGAAAATGAAGTGAAACCTAAAATTTCAAAGTATTCCTGCAAACCAACTATTCAACCTAGAAGATCTAAATTTGGGCAGCCAAATGCAACCGGTCTACTTACCTTTCCTGTCGAGTTAACAACAAGTTAGGGTGAAAAAATATTTGCTGAGATTCCAGGAAACTCAAAGTTCTGTGCAATCACTGCAAATGCTTTCCAATGAAAGTTTCTTTCCCTGGCCTCTGCTTAGGGTTACTTCAACAGAAAACAAAGCATAGAGATCGCACTGAGAACTAGTTGAGTGAGTTTCAGTTTCAAGCAGCTAGCATAAACCGTGTTTGATTAATAAGTCCAAATGCATACGTCCCTATAAGGAAAAGTGAAGTGAAACCTAAAAATTCAAAGTGTTCCTGGAAACGAACTTTTCAACCTAGAAGAACGACATTTGGGTAGCTAAGTGCAACTGGTATCCTCATGTTTCCTGACAAGGGTCATCAAGATCAGGTGAGTAAATATTTGCAGAGATTCCAGTTCACTTGGAGCTCTGTTGAAGCTCTGTAAATGCTTTCTAAGGAAAGCCTATGTTCCTCGCCTCCACTTAGGACCACTTCAACAGGGAACAAAGCACAGAGAGTACACCAGGAACTAATTGAGTGAGTCAAGCTTCAAGCAGCTAGCACAAACAGTGTTTGATTTAGAGTTCCAAATGCATGTATTCCTATAGGTTAAAATGAAGAGAAACCCCCCAAATGCAATGTCTTCCTGAAAGCACATGCTTCAACTTAGAAGAACGAAATTTTGGCAGGCAAATGCAACTGGTATACTCATCTTTCTTACCTAGGATCAACAAGATCAAGTGAAAAAATATTCGCTGAAATTCCAGTTAATTTGGGAGTTTTGTGGAAGCTCTGCAAACACTTACATAAGAAAGCGTGTTTTCCTTGCCTCTGCTTGGGGATACTTCAGCGGGGGACAATGCATAGAGAGTGCACTGAGAACTAATTGAGTGAGCCAAGTTTCAAACAGGTATCACAAACTGTGTTTGATTTAGCATTCCAAATGCATGTATTCACATAGGGAAAAAAGAAGTTAAACCTAAAAATTCAAAGTGCTCCTGCATAGGAACTCTTCAACATAAGATTACGAAATTTGGGCTGCCAAGTGCAACCCATATACTCATTTTTGCTGCCAAGTTTCAACAAGATCGGGTGAAAAAACATTTGCTGAGAGTCCAGTAAACTCTTGAGTTCTGTGGATGCTCTACAAACACGTTCAAATGAAAGTCTATTTTTCTTTGCTCTGCTTAGGGGTACATAAACCGGTAACAAAGCGTAGAGAGCACAATGAGAATTCATTCAGTGAGTCAAGTTTGAAGCAGCTAGCACAAACTGTGTTTGATTTAGATTTTCAAAAGCATGTATCCCTAGAGGGGAAAATGTAGTAAAACCTAAATATTCAAAGTCATCCTGCAAAGGAATGCTTCAACCTAGCAGAATAAAATTTGTGCAGCCAAGCGCAACTGGTACACACCTTTTTCCTACCAAGTATCAACAAGATAGGGTGACAGAATATTTGCTGAGGTTTCCGTAATCTCTGAGTTTTTTGGAAGCTCGGTGAATACTTTCCAAAGAAAGTGTGTTTTCCTTGCCTCTGCTTAGGGCTACTTCAACAGGGAACAATGCATAGAGAGTGCACTGAGAACTAGTTGAATGAGTCAAGTTACAAGCACACAGCAAAACCCGTGTTTGATTTAGAGTTCCATGTGCACGTATCCCTATAGGGGAAAATGAAGTGAAACCTAAAATTTCAAAGTATTCCTGCAAACCAACTATTCAACCTAGAAGATCTAAATTTGGGCAGCCAAATGCAACCGGTCTACTTACCTTTCCTGTCGAGTTAACAACAAGTTAGGGTGAAAAAATATTTGCTGAGATTCCAGGAAACTAAAAGTTCTGTGCAATCACTGCAAATGCTTTCCAATGAAAGTTTCTTTCCCTGGCCTCTGCTTAGGGTTACTTCAACAGAAAACAAAGCATAGAGATCGCACTGAGAACTAGTTGAGTGAGTTTCAGTTTCAAGCAGCTAGCATAAACCGTGTTTGATTTATAAGTCCAAATGCATACGTCCCTATAAGGAAAAGTGAAGTGAAACCTAAAAATTCAAAGTGTTCCTGCAAACGAACTTTTCAACCTAGAAGAACGACATTTGGGTAGCTAAGTGCAACTGGTATACTCATCTTTCCTGACAAGGGTCATCAAGATCAGGTGAGTAAATATTTGCAGAGATTCCAGTTAACTTGGAGCTCTGTTGAAGCTCTGTAAATGCTTTCTAAGGAAAGCGTATGTTCCTCGCCTCCACTTAGGACCACTCCTACAGGGAACAAAGCACAGAGAGTACACCAGGAACTAATTGAGTGAGTCAAGCTTCAAGCAGCTAGCACAAACAGTGTTTGATTTAGAGTTCCAAATGCATGTATTCCTATAGGTTAAAATGAAGAGAAACCCCCCAAATGCAATGTCTTCCTGAAAGCACATGCTTCAACTTAGAAGAACGAAATTTTGGCAGGCAAATGCAAACGGTATACTCATCTTTCTTACCTAGGATCAACAAGATCAAGTGAAAAAATATTCGCTGAAATTCCAGTAAACTTGGGAGTTTTGTGGAAGCTCTGCAAACACTTACATAAGAAAGCGTATTTTCCTTGCCTCTGCTTGGGGATACTTCAGCGGGGGACAATGCATAGAGAGTGCACTGAGAACTAATTGAGTGAGCCAAGTTTCAAACAGGTATCACAAACTGTGTTTGATTTAGCATTCCAAATGCATGTATTCACATAGGGAAAAAAGAAGTTAAACCTAAAAATTCAAAGTGTTCCTGCAAAGGAACTCTTCAACATAAGATTACGAAATTTGGGCTGCCAAGTGCAACCCATATACTCAATTTTGCTGCCAAGTTTCAACAAGATCGGGTGAAAAAACATTTGCTGAGAGTCCAGTAAACTCTTGAGTTCTGTGGATGCTCTACAAACACGTTCAAATGAAAGTCTATTTTTCTTTGCTCTGCTTAGGGGTACATAAACCGGTAACAAAGCGTAGAGAGCACAATGAGAATTCATTCAGTGAGTCAAGTTTCAAGCAGCTAGCACAAACCGTGTTTGATTTAGATTTTCAAAAGCATGTATCCCTAGAGGGGAAAATGTAGTAAAACCTAAGTATTCAAAGTCATCCTGCAAAGGAATGCTTCAACCTAGCAGAACAAAATTTGTGCAGCCAAGCGCAACTGGTATACACCTTTTTCCTACCAAGTATCAACAAGATAGGGTGACAAAATATTTGCTGAGGTTTCCGTAATCTCTGAGATTTTTGGAAGCTCCGTGATACTTTCCAAAGAATGTGTGTTTTCCTTGCCTCTGCTTAGGGCTACTTCAACAGGGAACAATGCATAGAGAGTGCACTGAGAACTAGTTGAATGAGTCAAGTTACAAGCACACAGCAAAACCCGTGTTTGATTTAGAGTTCCATGTGCACGTATCCCTATAGGGGAAAATGAAGTGAAACCTAAAATTTCAAAGTATTCCTGCAAACCAACTATTCAACCTAGAAGATCTAAATTTGGGCAGCCAAATGCAACCGGTATACTTATCTTTCCTGTCGAGTTAACAACAAGTTAGGGTGAAAAAATATTTGCTGAGATTCCAGGAAACTCAAAGTTCTGGGCAATCACTGCAAATGCTTTCCAATGAAAGTTTCTTTCCCTGGCCTCTGCTTAGGGTTACTTCAACAGAAAACAAAGCATAGAGATCGCACTGAGAACTAGTTGAGTGAGTTTCAGTTTCAAGCAGCTAGCATAAACCGTGTTTGATTTATAAGTCCAAATGCATACGTCCCTATAAGGAAAAGTGAAGTGAAACCTAAAAATTCAAAGTGTTCCTGCAAACGAACTTTTCAACCTAGAAGAACGACATTTGGGTAGCTAAGTGCAACTGGTATACTCATCTTTCCTGACAAGGGTCATCAAGATCAGGTGAGTAAATATTTGCAGAGATTCCAGTTCACTTGGAGCTCTGTTGAAGCTCTGTAAATGCTTTCTAAGGAAAGCCTATGTTCCTCGCCTCCACTTAGGACCACTTCAACAGGGAACAAAGCACAGAGAGTACACCAGGAACTAATTGAGTGAGTCAAGCTTCAAGCAGCTAGCACAAACAGTGTTTGATTTAGAGTTCCAAATGCATGTATTGCTATAGGTTAAAATGAAGAGAAACCCCCCAAATGCAATGTCTTCCTGAAAGCACATGCTTCAACTTAGAAGAACGAAATTTTGGCAGGCAAATGCAACTGGTATACTCATCTTTCTTACCTAGGATCAACAAGATCAAGGGAAAAAATATTCGCTGAAATACCAGTAAACTTGGGAGTTTTGTGGAAGCTCTGCAAACACTTACATAAGAAAGCGTATTTTCCTTGCCTCTTCTTGGGGATATTTCAGCGGGGGACAATGCATAGAGAGTGCACTGAGAACTAATTGAGTGAGCCAAGTTTCAAACAGGTATCACAAACTGTGTTTGATTTAGCATTCCAAATGCATGTATTCACATAGGGAAAAAAGAAGTTAAACCTAAAAATTCAAAGTGTTCCTGCAAAGGAACTCTTCAACATAAGATTACGAAATTTGGGCTGCCAAGTGCAACCCATATACTCATTTTTGCTGCCAAGTTTCAACAAGATCGGGTGAAAAAACATTTGCTGAGAGTCCAGTAAACTCTTGAGTTCTGTGGATGCTCTACAAACACGTTCAAATGAAAGTCTATTTTTCTTTGCTCTGCTTAGGGGTACATAAACCGGTAACAAAGCGTAGAGAGCACAATGAGAATTCATTCAGTGAGTCAAGTTTCAAGCAGCTAGCACAAACCGTGTTTGATTTAGATTTTCAAAAGCATGTATCCCTAGAGGGGAAAATGTAGTAAAACCTAAATATTCAAAGTCATCCTGCAAAGGAATGCTTCAACCTAGCAGAACAAAATTTGTGCAGCCAAGCGCAACTGGTATACACCTTTTTCCTACCAAGTATCAACAAGATAGGGTGACAAAATATTTGCTGAGGTTTCCGTAATCTCTGAGTTTTTTGGAAGCTCGGTGAATACTTTCCAAAGAAAGTGTGTTTTCCTTGCCTCTGCTTAGGGCTACTTCAACAGGGAACAATGCATAGAGAGTGCACTGAGAACTAGTTGAATGAGTCAAGTTACAAGCACACAGCAAAAACCGTGTTTGATTTAGAGTTCCATGTGCATGTATCCCTATAGGGGAAAATGAAGTGAAACCTAAAATTTCAAAGTATTCCTGCAAACCAACTATTCAACCTAGAAGATCTAAATTTGGGCAGCCAAATGCAACCGGTATACTTACCTTTCCTGTCGAGTTAACAACAAGTTAGGGTGAAAAAATATTTGCTGAGATTCCAGGAAACTCAAAGTTCTGGGCAATCATTGCAAATGCTTTCCAATGAAAGTTTCTTTCCCTGGCCTCTGCTTAGGGTTACTTCAACAGAAAACAAAGCATAGAGATCGCACTGAGAACTAGTTGAGTGAGTTTCAGTTTCAAGCGGCTAGCATAAACTGTGTTTGATTTATAAGTCCAAATGCATACGTCCCTATAAGGAAAAGTGAAGTGAAACCTAAAAATTCAAAGTGTTCCTGCAAACGAACTTTTCAACCTAGAAGAACGACATTTGGGTAGCTAAGTGCAACTGGTATACTCATCTTTCCTGACAAGGGTCATCAAGATCAGGTGAGTAAATATTTGCAGAGATTCCAGTTCACTTGGAGCTCTGTTGAAGCTCTGTAAATGCTTTCTAAGGAAAGCGTATGTTCCTCGCCTCCACTTAGGACCACTTCAACAGGGAACAAAGCACAGAGAGTACACCAGGAACTAATTGAGTGAGTCAAGCTTCAAGCAGCTAGCACAAACAGTGTTTGATTTAGAGTTCCAAATGCATGTATTCCTATAGGTTAAAATGAAGAGAAACCCCCCAAATGCAATGTCTTCCTGAAAGCACATGCTTCAACTTAGAAGAACGAAATTTTGGCAGGCAAATGCAACTGGTATACTCATCTTTCTTACCTAGGATCAACAAGATCAAGTGAAAAAATATTCGCTGAAATTCCAGTTAATTTGGGAGTTTTGTGGAAGCTCTGCAAACACTTACATAAGAAAGCGTGTTTTCCTTGCCTCTGCTTGGGGATACTTCAGCGGGGGACAATGCATAGAGAGTGCACTGAGAACTAATTGAGTGAGCCAAGTTTCAAACAGGTATCACAAACTGTGTTTGATTTAGCATTCCAAATGCATGTATTCACATAGGGAAAAAAGAAGTTAAACCTAAAAATTCAAAGTGTTCCTGCAAAGGAACTCTTCAACATAAGATTACGAAATTTGGGCTGCCAAGTGCAACCCATATACTCATTTTTGCTGCCAAGTTTCAACAAGATCGGGTGAAAAAACATTTGCTGAGAGTCCAGTAAACTCTTGAGTTCTGTGGATGCTCTACAAACACGTTCAAATGAAAGTCTATTTTTCTTTGCTCTGCTTAGGGGTACATAAACCGGTAACAAAGCGTAGAGAGCACAATGAGAATTCATTCAGTGAGTCAAGTTTCAAGCAGCTAGCACAAACCGTGTTTGATTTAGATTTTCAAAAGCATGTATCCCTAGAGGGGAAAATGTAGTAAAACCTAAATATTCAAAGTCATCCTGCAAAGGAATGCTTCAACCTAGCAGAACAAAATTTGTGCAGCCAAGCACAACTGGTATACACCTTTTTCCTACCAAGTATCAACAAGATAGGGTGACAAAATATTTGCTGAGGTTTCCGTAATCTCTGAGTTTTTTGGAAGCTCGGTGAATACTTTCCAAAGAAAGTGTGTTTTCCTTGCCTCTGCTTAGGGCTACTTCAACAGGGAACAATGCATAGAGAGTGCACTGAGAACTAGTTGAATGAGTCAAGTTACAAGCACACAGCAAAACCCGTGTTTGATTTAGAGTTCCATGTGCACGTATCCCTATAGGGGAAAATGAAGTGAAACCTAAAATTTCAAAGTATTCCTGCAAACCAACTATTCAACCTAGAAGATCTAAATTTGGGCAGCCAAATGCAACCGGTATACTTATCTTTCCTGTCGAGTTAACAACAAGTTAGGGTGAAAAAATATTTGCTGAGATTCCAGGAAACTCAAAGTTCTGTGCAATCACTGCAAATGCTTTCCAATGAAAGTTTCTTTCCCTGGCCTCTGCTTAGGGTTACTTCAACAGAAAACAAAGCATAGAGATCGCACTGAGAACTAGTTCAGTGAGTTTCAGTTTCAAGCAGCTAGCATAAACCGTGTTTGATTTATAAGTCCAAATGCATACGTCCCTATAAGGAAAAGTGAAGTGAAACCTAAAAATTCAAAGTGTTCCTGCAAACGAACTTTTCAACCTAGAAGAACGACATTTGGGTAGCTAAGTGCAACTGGTATACTCATCTTTCCTGACAAGGGTCATCAAGATCAGGTGAGTAAATATTTGCAGAGATTCCAGTTCACTTGGAGCTCTGTTGAAGCTCTGTAAATGCTTTCTAAGGAAAGCGTATGTTCCTCGCCTCCACTTAGGACCACTTCAACAGGGAACAAAGCACAGAGAGTACACCAGGAACTAATTGAGTGAGTCAAGCTTCAAGCAGCCAGCACAAACAGTGTTTGATTTAGAGTTCCAAATGCATGTATTGCTATAGGTTAAAATGAAGAGAAACCCCCCAAATGCAATGTCTTCCTGAAAGCACATGCTTCAACTTAGAAGAACGAAATTTTGGCAGGCAAATGCAACTGGTATACTCATCTTTCTTACCTAGGATCAACAAGATCAAGTGAAAAAATATTCGCTGAAATACCAGTAAACTTGGGAGTTTTGTGGAAGCTCTGCAAACACTTACATAAGAAATCGTATTTTCCTTGCCTCTTCTTGGGGATATTTCAGCGGGGGACAATGCATAGAGAGTGCACTGAGAACTAATTGAGTGAGCCAAGTTTCAAACAGGTATCACAAACTGTGTTTGATTTAGCATTCCAAATGCATGTATTCACATAGGGAAAAAAGAAGTTAAACCTAGAAATTCAAAGTGTTCCTGCAAAGGAACTCTTCAACATAAGATTACGAAATTTGGGCTGCCAAGTGCAACCCATATACTCATTTTTGCTGCCAAGTTTCAACAAGATCGGGTGAAAAAACATTTGCTGAGAGTCCTGTAAACTCTTGAGTTCTGTGGATGCTCTACAAACACGTTCAAATGAAAGTCTATTTTTCTTTGCTCTGCTTAGGGGTACATAAACCGGTAACAAAGCGTAGAGAGCACAATGAGAATTCATTCAGTGAGTCAAGTTTCAAGCAGCTAGCACAAACCGTGTTTGATTTAGATTTTCAAAAGCATGTATCCCTAGAGGGGAAAATGTAGTAAAACCTAAATATTCAAAGTCATCCTGCAAAGGAATGCTTCAACCTAGCAGAACAAAATTTGTGCAGCCAAGCGCAACTGGTATACACCTTTTTCCTACCAAGTATCAACAAGATAGGGTGACAAAATATTTGCTGAGGTTTCCGTAATCTCTGAGTTTTTTGGAAGCTCGGTGAATACTTTCCAAAGAAAGTGTGTTTTCCTTGCCTCTGCTTAGGGCTACTTCAACAGGGAACAATGCATAGAGATTGCACTGAGAACTAGTTGAATGAGTCAAGTTACAAGCACACAGCAAAAACCGTGTTTGATTTAGAGTTCCATATGCATGTATCCCTATAGGGGAAAATGAAGTGAAACCTAAAATTTCAAAGTATTCCTGCAAACCAACTATTCAACCTAGAAGATCTAAATTTGGGCAGTCAAATGCAACCGGTATACTTACCTTTCCTGTCGAGTTAACAACAAGTTAGGGTGAAAAAATATTTGCTGAGATTCGAGGAAACTCAAAGTTCTGTGCAATCACTGCAAATGCTTTCCAATGAAAGTTTCTTTCCCTGGCCTCTGCTGAGGGTTACTTCAACAGAAAACAAAGCATAGAGATCGCACTGAGAACTAGTTGAGTGAGTTTCAGTTTCAAGCAGCTAGCATAAACCGTGTTTGATTTATAAGTCCAAATGCATACGTCCCTTTAAGGAAAAGTGAAGTGAAACCTAAAAATTGAAAGTGTTCCTGCAAACGAACTTTTCAACCTAGAAGAACGACATTTGGGTAGCTAAGTGCAACTGGTATACTCATCTTTCCTGACAAGGGTCATCAAGATCAGGTGAGTAAATATTTGCAGAGATTCCAGTTCACTTGGAGCTCTGTTGAAGCTCTGTAAATGCTTTCTAAGGAAAGCGTATGTTCCTCGCCTCCACTTAGGACCACTTCAACAGGGAACAAAGCACAGAGAGTACACCAGGAACTAATTGAGTGAGTCAAGCTTCAAGCAGCTAGCACAAACAGTGTTTGATTTAGAGTTCCAAATGCATGTATTCCTATAGGTTAAAATGAAGAGAAACCCCCCAAATGCAATGTCTTCCTGAAAGCACATGCTTCAACTTAGAAGAACGAAATTTTGGCAGGCAAATGCAACTGGTATACTCATCTTTCTTACCTAGGATCAACAAGATCAAGTGAAAAAATATTCGCTGAAATTCCAGTAAACTTGGGAGTTTTGTGGAAGCTCTGCAAACACTTACATAAGAAAGCGTATTTTCCTTGCCTCTGCTTGGGGATACTTCAGCGGGGGACAATGCATAGAGAGTGCACTGAGAACTAATTGAGTGAGCCAAGTTTCAAACAGGTATCACAAACTGTGTTTGATTTAGCATTCCAAATGCATGTATTCACATAGGGAAAAAAGACGTTAAACCTAAAAATTCAAAGTGTTCCTGCAAAGGAACTCTTCAACATTAGATTACGAAATTTGGGCTGCCAAGTGCAACCCATATACTCATTTTTGCTGCCAAGTATGAACAAGATCGGGTGAAAAAACATTTGCTGAGAGTCCAGTAAACTCTTGAGTTCTGTGGATGCTCTACAAACACGTTCAAATGAAAGTCTATTTTTCTTTGCTCTGCTTAGGGGTACATAAACCGGTAACAAAGCGTAGAGAGCACAATGAGAATTCATTCAGTGAGTCAAGTTTTAAGCAGCTAGCACAAACCGTGTTTGATTTAGATTTTCAAAAGCATGTATTCCTAGAGGGGAAAATGTAGTGAAACCTAAATATTCAAAGTCATCCGGCAAAGGAATGCTTCAACCTAGCAGAACAAAATTTGTGCAGCCAAGCCCAACTGGTATACACCTTTTTCCTACCAAGTATCAACAAGATAGGGTGACAAAATATTTGCTGAGGTTTCCGTAATCTCTGAGTTTTTTGGAAGCTCCGTGATACTTTCCAAAGAAAGTGTGTTTTCCTTGCCTCTGCTTAGGGCTACTTCAACAGGGAACAATGCATAGAGAGTGCACTGAGAACTAGTTGAATGAGTCAAGTTACAAGCACACAGCAAAACCCGTGTTTGATTTAGAGTTCCATGTGCACGTATCCCTATAGGGGAAAATGAAGTGAAACCTAAAATTTCAAAGTATTCCTGCAAACCAACTATTCAACCTAGAAGATCTAAATTTGGGCAGCCAAATGCAACCGGTATACTTATCTTTCCTGTCGAGTTAACAACAAGTTAGGGTGAAAAAATATTTGCTGAGATTCCAGGAAACTCAAAGTTCTGTGCAATCACTGCAAATGCTTTCCAATGAAAGTTTCTTTCCCTGGCCTCTGCTTTGGGTTACTTCAACAGAAAACAAAGCATAGAGATCGCACTGAGAACTAGTTGAGTGAGTTTCAGTTTCAAGCAGCTAGCATAAACCGTGTTTGATTTATAAGTCCAAATGCATACGTCCCTATAAGGAAAAGTGAAGTGAAACCTAAAAATTCAAAGTGTTCCTGCAAACGAACTTTTCAACCTAGAAGAACGACATTTGGGTAGCTAAGTGCAACTGGTATACTCATCTTTCCTGACAAGGGTCATCAAGATCAGGTGAGTAAATATTTGCAGAGATTCCAGTTCACTTGGAGCTCTGTTGAAGCTCTGTAAATGCTTTCTAAGGAAAGCGTATGTTCCTCGCCTCCACTTAGGACCACTTCAACAGGGAACAAAGCACAGAGAGTACACCAGGAACTAATTGAGTGAGTCAAGCTTCAAGCAGCCAGCACAAACAGTGTTTGATTTAGAGTTCCAAATGCATGTATTGCTATAGGTTAAAATGAAGAGAAACCCCCCAAATGCAATGTCTTCCTGAAAGCACATGCTTCAACTTAGAAGAACGAAATTTTGGCAGGCAAATGCAACTGGTATACTCATCTTTCTTACCTAGGATCAACAAGATCAAGTGAAAAAATATTCGCTGAAATACCAGTAAACTTGGGAGTTTTGTGGAAGCTCTGCAAACACTTACATAAGAAATCGTATTTTCCTTGCCTCTTCTTGGGGATATTTCAGCGGGGGACAATGCATAGAGAGTGCACTGAGAACTAATTGAGTGAGCCAAGTTTCAAACAGGTATCACAAACTGTGTTTGATTTAGCATTCCAAATGCATGTATTCACATAGGGAAAAAAGAAGTTAAACCTAAAAATTCAAAGTGTTCCTGCAAAGGAACTCTTCAACAAAAGATTACGAAATTTGGGCTGCCAAGTGCAACCCATATACTCATTTTTGCTGCCAAGTTTCAACAAGATCGGGTGAAAAAACATTTGCTGAGAGTCCAGTAAACTCTTGAGTTCTGTGGATGCTCTACAAACACGTTCAAATGAAAGTCTATTTCTCTTTGCTCTGCTTAGGGGTACATAAACCGGTAACAAAGCGTAGAGAGCACAATGAGAATTCATTCAGTGAGTCAAGTTTCAAGCAGCTAGCACAAACCGTGTTTGATTTAGATTTTCAAAAGCATGTATCCCTAGAGGGGAAAATGTAGTAAAACCTAAATATTCAAAGTCATCCTGCAAAGGAATGCTTCAACCTAGCAGAACAAAATTTGTGCAGCCAAGCGCAACTGGTATACACCTTTTTCCTACCAAGTATCAACAAGATAGGGTGACAAAATATTTGCTGAGGTTTCCGTAATCTCTGAGTTTTTTGGAAGCTCGGTGAATACTTTCCAAAGAAAGTGTGTTTTCCTTGCCTCTGCTTAGGGCTACTTCAACAGGGAACAATGCATAGAGATTGCACTGAGAACTAGTTGAATGAGTCAAGTTACAAGCACACAGCAAAAACCGTGTTTGATTTAGAGTTCCATATGCATGTATCCCTATAGGGGAAAATGAAGTGAAACCTAAAATTTCAAAGTATTCCTGCAAACCAACTATTCAACCTAGAAGATCTAAATTTGGGCAGCCAAATGCAACCTGTATATTTATCTTTCCTGTCGAGTTAACAACAAGTTAGGGTGAAAAAATATTTGCTGAGATTCGAGGAAACTCAAAGTTCTGTGCAATCACTGCAAATGCTTTCCAATGAAAGTTTCTTTCCCTGGCCTCTGCTTAGGGTTACTTCAACAGAAAACAAAGCATAGAGATCGCACTGAGAACTAGTTGAGTGAGTTTCAGTTTCAAGCAGCTAGCATAAACCGTGTTTGATTTATAAGTCCAAATGCATACGTCCCTATAAGGAAAAGTGAAGTGAAACCTAAAAATTCAAAGTGTTCCTGCAAACGAACTTTTCAACCTAGAAGAACGACATTTGGGTAGCTAAGTGCAACTGGTATACTCATCTTTCCTGACAAGGGTCATCAAGATCAGGTGAGTAAATATTTGCAGAGATTCCAGTTAACTTGGAGCTCTGTTGAAGCTCTGTAAATGCTTTCTAAGGAAAGCGTATGTTCCTCGCCTCCACTTAGGACCACTTCAACAGGGAACAAAGCACAGAGAGTACACCAGGAACTAATTGAGTGAGTCAAGCTTCAAGCAGCTAGCACAAACAGTGTTTGATTTAGAGTTCCAAATGCATGTATTCCTATAGGTTAAAATGAAGAGAAACCCCCCAAATGCAATGTCTTCCTGAAAGCACATGCTTCAACTTAGAAGAACGAAATTTTGGCAGGCAAATGCAACTGGTATACTCATCTTTCTTACCTAGGATCAACAAGATCAAGTGAAAAAATATTCGCTGAAATTCCAGTAAACTTGGGAGTTTTGTGGAAGCTCTGCAAACACTTACATAAGAAAGCGTATTTTCCTTGCCTCTGCTTGGGGATACTTCAGCGGGGGACAATGCATAGAGAGTGCACTGAGAACTAATTGAGTGAGCCAAGTTTAAAACAGGTATCACAAACTGTGTTTGATTTAGCATTCCAAATGCATGTATTCACATAGGGAAAAAAGAAGTTAAACCTAAAAATTCAAAGTGTTCCTGCAAAGGAACTCTTCAACATTAGATTACGAAATTTGGGCTGCCAAGTGCAACCCATATACTCATTTTGCTGCCAAGTATGAACAAGATCGGGTGAAAAAACATTTGCTGAGAGTCCAGTAAACTCTTGAGTTCTGTGGATGCTCTACAAACACGTTCAAATGAAAGTCTATTTTTCTTTGCTCTGCTTAGGGGTACATAAACCGTTAACAAAGCGTAGAGAGCACAATGAGAATTCATTCAGTGAGTCAAGTTTCAAGCAGCTAGCACAAACCGTGTTTGATTTATATTTTCAAAAGCATGTATCCCTAGAGGGGAAAATGTTATATTCAAAGATATCCTGCAAAGGAATGCTTCAACGTAGCAGAACAAAATTTGTGCAGCCAAGCGCAACTGGTATACACCTTTTTCCTACCAAGTATCAACAAGATAGGGTGACAAAATATTTGCTGAGGTTTCCGTAATCTCTGAGTTTTTTGGAAGCTCGGTGAATACTTTCCAAAGAAAGTGTGTTTTCCTTACCTCTGCTTAGGGCTACTTCAACAGGGAACAATGCATAGAGAGTGCACTGAGAACTAGTTGAAGGAGTCAAGTTACAAGCACACAGCAAAAACCGTGTTTGATTTAGAGTTCCATGTGCATGTATCCCTACAGGGGAAAATGAAGTGAAACCTAAAATTTCAAAGTATTCCTGCAAACCAACTATTCAACCTAGAAGATCTAAATTTGGGCAGCCATATGCAACTGGTCTACTTATCTTTCCTGTCGAGTTAACAACAAGTTAGGGTGAAAAAATATTTGCTGAGATTCCAGGAAACTCAAAGTTCTGTGGAACCACTGCAAATGCATTCCAATGAAAGTTTCTTTCCCTGGCCTCTGCTTAGGGTTACTTCAACAGAAAACAAAGCATAGAGATCGCACTGAGAACTAGTTGAGTGAGTTTCAGTTTCAAGCA